>NC_047040.1:91705607-92007519 GCF_011762595.2 Tursiops truncatus | reverse complement strand
TTGACAACTGTGTGGTTGAGTTATTGACAATATTGTCTTATTTCTATCAAACCTGATGAACTATGTGAACATAGTCCACAGGATTTTGCTAAAAAGGCTCAAATCCAACTCTAAAAAGTATACATTTTTCTTTTTGTGGGTCTCATTCATTCAAGAAAACATTGTCATTTTTGTGTAACTGTTGACTTCTAGGATGAACTTTGTTTCCCTTAGTAGGTAAGAATTATCCTCAAGTACAGATTCCTTTTACTCTGTACTTGTATGCACCTTTAGATCGCTTTCCTTTCGGTAGACTCTGTGATACTGTAGGGACAAATGTCATTTTGCTTCCTCTGTTTCGATTATGGCAATGGCTGGTTGTCCTAGCATTTAGAATAGGAGGGCCTCGTCTTTACTTCCATAATGCAATCTCCTGCTTGTGCCTTGCTGGAACGTCACTTTCTTCATCTAGGACACCACAGAGCTTTAATTGATGCCCTGTAGTAGCTCTCTCATTGATTACTGTAACTTTTGATAATAACCTCAAGCAATTTTCCCTTCACAGTTCTATTTGCAACGTGGTATGCAGTTTGTATTACTCTTGGTGCCACTCTGCTCCCTCATCATTGATTTGCCTCTTGGGTTTAAAGATCTATTAATTGTCTTATTGCATATCCTATTTTTTCTTTTATTTTGCCAGGACTTTCTCTGAGGTTCCATTATTACATTTTAACATAGCTGTCCTACAGCCATTCTTTTTCTCAGATCATGAGTGACGCTGTTATTGAAATTTTACCACGCCTTAACTTCATGAAATGAAGTAGTCTTTTCTATTCAGTTTTTTTGTTTGGTTTCACTTTCTTTTTTTTTTTTTTTTTTTTTTAAAGTAGGAGGACATCTGAGTTAGGAATTCTTAGCTGTAGACTAGGCAATCTGTTTATATGAGTAGGAAAATGATTCCTATTTATTGTTTGGATGAATAAAATTCAGACGAATGAATTTTACTTTTAATATAGGGGAACATGGACAATCTTTTAAGCACTGTGATCATTTGGTACATGTTAAACATACCTTAAATTCTCAGACCACTATAGTTGAATACTCTGTGATTTCCCCTGAAAGGAAATCCTGATAGTAAATTTTAAGACCATAAAAGAAGCATCATTCCTGAAGCTCAAATAGCATTATTACTTTGTTTGCTTTTTATCTCTGCCACCATAGTAGATTTGGAAAGAAATTTTCTATTCTTATAACTCCCCAGAGACAAACACATGCAGACCCCAAACAAAAA
Source organism: Tursiops truncatus (assembly GCF_011762595.2). Classification (NCBI taxonomy): domain Eukaryota; kingdom Metazoa; phylum Chordata; class Mammalia; order Artiodactyla; family Delphinidae; genus Tursiops; species Tursiops truncatus. Next base: position 92,006,249 of record NC_047040.1, on the reverse strand, counting down.
CGTTATTTTCATACGTCGTTCTTTGAAAACAGTAGAGAATATTTTGTTGCTTTTGTTGTGTTGGTGGGAATGGGAATAGAGGATTTTTTGTTCTTTTTTCCAGTTTTCCTTAAGTTTTAGATTTTTTTCCCTCCTCATCTTTGATTTAATTAAAAAATATATTTAATATATATTTTAATTAAAAAATATATTTAATTTTAGCATTTTCTAAAGCCAAATGTATACATAAAGTTAAATTCAGAGAAGTGTTACTCTGTCCTCAATACTGTAGATAATGCACTTTCTTGTTTTCTAGTTTATCTTCCTTGTGTTTCTTATACTTTCTCTTCTTTCTTGCACAAAGAAGAGCATACTATCTAATCTCTTTGGCATTTTTTTAAACTTAATATTATTTCCTGGAAATTGCTCCACATCAGTTATTAAAGGTCTTCTTCATTTTTTTTTTTTTTACATTTGCATAGTACTTTGCTGACTCTACACCATAGCTTATTTGAACAAACTCCTATGCTTGGCCATCTTGGTAGTTTCCAGTATTTTTCAATTACAAATGATTCTTCAGTAAATAAACTCTGATCATATATTTTGATGTTGTTGCAGGTATATCTTCAAGATAAATTCCTAGAAGTGTGATTGCTGGGTAAAAGGATAAATACATACAAGTTTTGTTAGATATTGCCAAATTCTCCTTCGTGGGAGTGATGCCATCTTACATTTCCATCAACAAATTTATAAAAAGAGTGTATTGTCAAGCTTTTGAAATTTTTTAACATCTGAAATATGAGAAATGGTATCATAATTGCATTTCTCTTAATATGTGTGAATTTGAACATTTGCCCATGTATTCAGGGGCCATATTTCTAGATCATTTTGCTGATTGCCTGTTTGTGTTGTTTGCCTATATTTCTATAGGAGGTTTTGTCTCGGCTCTCATTTCCCAGTCTTTGTAGTTAGGGATATTAGCCTTGTATCTGGGATATGTGTTCTCACATTGTTTCTTAGTTGGCAATTTGGGTTTTGACTTTGCTTATGGTAATATTTATTATGCAAAAGTTTAAAAAAAATTTTTCTTAATAGTCATATTGGTCTCTCTATTTAATTTATTGCATTTGGAAATTTAGTCATGTTCTTTTACACATCCAGTTTAAATATAACATAGTTTCTCCTAGTGTGTGCCTAATTTTGTTTTTATATTTGAGTCTTTGATCAATTTACACTGTGTTCTTACATATGGTGTGGGGAATGGATCTAATTTTATCTTTTCCCAAAAGTCTTTCCAGTGTTCCAGTGCCATTTATAAAAAAAGCTCTCTCTTTGACCCTGTAATTGAGATACCATCTTTATCGTGTATTAGGTATCTATATATAGTTGGGTCTCTTACTGGACTTCTATTCTGTTTGTCTATTTATGAGCCAGTCCCTCACTATTGTAATTAGAGGGGCTTTGCTAACATAATTTAATACCTGATTGGGTAGTCCTTTCTTATAAATATTCTTTTTCTGTATTTCCTAGCTTACTTGAAAGATAATCATTCCTTATAAAATTTATGATCAATTTGTCTAGCTCAATAAAACTAGCTCATTGGAATTTTTCTTGTGATTATATTACATTTATAAATTAACATAGGAAGAACTAACATTTTTTAATAATATATGTCCCTTTATTTTTTGATACTGAAATATATTTGATATATAACATTATATTAGTTTCAGGTATACAATATAATGTTTCAATATCTGTGTATATTGTAAAATAATCACAATAAGTTTAGTTAACATCCATCACTGTACATAGTTACAGAAATATTTTTTCTTGTGATGGGAAGTTTTAAGATCTACTCTCTTAGCAACTTGCAAATACTCAGTACAGTATTATTATTAACTATAGTCACTATGCTGTACATTATATCCCCATTCTTATTTATTTTAAAACTGGATGTTTATACCTTACTTCACCCATTTCTCCCCTCACTTTCCACCTCTGGTAACCACAAATCTGTTCTCTGTATCTATGAGTTTGGTTTTTTGTTTTGTTTTGTTTTAGATTCCACATATACGTGAGATCATATGGTATTTGTCTTTCTGACTTACTTTACTTAGCATATTACCTTCAAGAACCACCCATATTGTTGCAGATGGCAAGATTTCATTCTTTTTATGACTGAATAGTATTCCGTTATATATATGTAACATATTATCTTATACATAAAATATAAAATATAGATAGATACACAGAAGTAGAATTGCTGGATTATATGATACTCCAACTTTTAATTTTTTGAGAAACCTCCCTACTGCTTTCCATAGTGACTGCGCCAAATTTACATTCCCACCAACAGTGCACAAAAGTTCACTTTTCTCCACATCCTTGCCAACATTTGTTATTCTGTCTTTTTTATAACAGCCATTCTGACAGGTGTAAGGTGATACCTTATTGTGGTTTTGATTTGCATTTCTCTAATGATTACTGATGTTGAGTGGCTTTTCATGTACCTGTTGGCATGTACCTGTTGGCCATCTATATGCCTTCTTTGGAAAAATAACTATTCAGATTTTCTGCCTATTTTTTATTTGGATTGCTTGTTTTTTTGCTATTGAATTGCATGTGTTCTTTATATATTTTGGCTATTAACCCCTTATTAGATATATGGTTTGTAAATATTGTTTCCCATTCAGTAGGTTGCCTTTTCAATTTGTTGATGGTTTACTTTTCTGTGCAGAAGCTTTTTAGTTTGATGTAGTCCAACTTGTTTCTTTTTGTTTTTGGTGTCAAATCCAAAAGTCATGGTCAAGACTTATGTCAACTCGTATGTTTTTGTTTTCCCTAGGAGTTTTATGGTTTCAAGTTTTACATTCAAATCTTTAATTCATTTTGAGTTAATTTTTGTATATGGTGTAAGAAAGTGGTCCAGGTTCACTCTTTTGCAAGCTGCTGTCCAGTTTTCCCACCACCATTTATTGAAGAGACTGTCCTTTCCCCACTGTATATTCTTGGCTCCTTTGTTGTAAATTAATTGACCATATAGATATAATTTTATTTCTGGGCTCTCTCTTTTTATAATATAGGTGGAGGTTTATTTCTGGGCTCTCCATTCTGTTCCATTGATCTGTGCGTCAGTTTTTCTGCAAGTACCTTACTGTTTTGCTTACAATATTTGTGTAATATAGTTAGAAATCAGGAAACATGATGCCTCCAACTTTGTTCTTCTTTCTCAGGATTGCTTTGGCTATTTGGAGTCCTTTGTGGTTTCATATAAATTTTAGGATAGTTTGTTCTATTTCTGTGAAAAATACTGTTGGAATTTTGATAGAGATTGAATTGAATCTATAGATTGTTTTGGGTGGTATGGACTTTTTAATAATATTAATTCTTCCAATCAATGAGCATGGAATATCTTTCCATTTATTTATGTCTTCTTCAATTTCTTTTATTAGTGTCTAATAGTACATTATACAGGTCTTTCACCTCCTTGGTTAAAATTTTTCCTAGGTATTTTGTTCTTGTTTATGCAATTGTAAATGGGATTTGCTTTCTTAATTTAACTTCTAATAGTACAAAGAACTAACATTTGATGTTGAAAGATCATAATTAAAAGCAAGGGATGTCTTTTCATTTGTATCAAATCAATTTTTTAAAGATTTATTTATTATTTATTTTAATTTTATTTTTTGGCTGCATCGGGTCTTAGTTGTGGCATGAGGGATCTTCATTGAGGCATGCAGGATCTTTTGTTGTGGCACACGGGCTTCTCTCTAGTTGTGGCATGCAGGTTTTGTCTTCTCTAGTTGTGGCGTGAGTTCCAGAGCGTGTGGACTGTGTAGTTTGCAGCACACAGACTCTCTAGTTGAGGCGGGTGAGCTCAGTAGCTGTGGCATGCGGGCTTAGTTGCCCTGTGGCATGTGGGATCTTAGTTCCCTGACCAGGGATCAAATCCACATCCCCTCTATTGGAAGGCAGATTCTTTACCACTGGACCACCAGGGAAGTCCCTCAAATCTATTTTTGTGTCTATTAGTGTTTTATAGTTTTGTTTATAGGGATTTTGAACAACTCTTAAGTTGTTTCGTTCAAGTATTTTATATTTTTGTTGCTACTGTAGGTGTTTTGTCATCTGTTGTATTCACTAAGTAGTTAACAGAAAATGCTATTGATTTATATATACTAATTTTATAGTTTGTAGCTTGCTGAATTCTTTTGAGTATTTTTTATCATTTATGTTTTAGTCAGTTTCAAATATAATATCATGTTATCAGTAAACACAGAGAGTTTTAGATCTTCTGTTCTAATATCATGCCTCTCATTGTTTTCTCTAGTCTAGTGTATTGAATTCAGAAAAATATTAAATAGTAGTGAACACAGTGAGCATTCTTCCCTTTTTCAAATCTCATTGAGAATGCCTCCAGAATTTTCCCATTAAGTAAGATCCTGGTTTTAAGATTGAGGTATCTGTTAGTTTTTGTTACTGCTATAACACATTATCACAAACTTAGTGGCTTAAAACAACACCTTTATTATTTCACAGTTCTGAAGATCAGAAGTCTGGAATGGATCTCACTGGAAGAAAATTAAGTTCTCAGCAGACTGCCTTATTCTGGTGGCTCTAGTGGAGAATCTGGTTGCTTGCCTTTTCCAGCTTCTAAAGACTGCTTGTGTTCTCTGGCTGGCAGTGTCATTTCTTCAGATCTTGTCTGAAAGATTTCCCTGACCCACACTCTCTTGCACAGCTTTTTTACTTATAAGGAACCTAGAGATTACACTGGGGCCACCAAGATAATCCAGGGTCATTTTCCCGTTTGAAGATTCTTAATTAATCACATATGCAAAATACCTTTAGGTTCTGAGAATTAAAGTATGGACCTTTTGGGGGAGTGGTATTCTTCCTGTCACAAGTGTATGTGTCTGTGTGTGTAATTAATCATATTCAGGCTGTATCCATCCATTTCTGTTTTTGCCAAGAGTTTGTGTTAGGAATTAATATTGAATTCTGTCAAAGGCTTTTTGAGTCTCATTGCAGGTGATCATATGATATTTTTCTTTGAGCCTATTGATATGATGAATTATATCAATATATTTTTGAATACTGAACCAGTTTTTCATTTTCTTTCTTTTTTTGCTCTTTTTATCTCATTGAGATATTATTATACTTGCTTTATAAAAATGATGTGGAAGTTTTCCTTGATTTTCTATGTTCTAAACAATTAATATAGCTTTGGGACCATCTGGTCACTAAAAGTTTGGTAGAATTTCTTTGTGAATCCAGCTGGACCTGATGCTTTGTTGTGAGGTATTTCTTTGAAAACTTTCTCTATTTTTTTCTATGGAGACTAATCTGTTCATACTAGGAATAATTTTGATAGACTATATTCTTAAGAGAAATGACTCATTCCTCCAGATGTTCAAATTTATTTATATCGGTTGGTGTATATCCTGTACAAAGAGTTATTTATCCTGTGTCATTTTTAATTTTTATATATGCGTGTTTCTCTCTTCAGTTTTGTTTAAAATAATGGTTTGTTTATTTGGTTGACCAAAAAAAACCCCACAAAAACCAGGATTTTACTTTATTGTTTTTATATTATCTACATTATTTACTTCTTTATGTTTACTTTGTGTTTATTTTAGTTCTTTTTCTAGGTTTTTAGATAGGGTGTTTAATTAATTTATCTTTATTCATTTTGACATGCATGTTTAGGGTTATCAATTTTTCTCTGATATCTACTTTAAATGGATCCCATAGATTCTGAACACGTAGTGTTTTTATTTATCATCATTTTATTTAAAATTCTTTAAATAAAAGATTCTTTTTGTTTTTCCTCTTTCACCCAAGATGTGTTTGATGCAAGACATTTTAATTTCCAGATAGAAAGGGCTTTTTGTTTTGTTTTTACTTTTAATTTCTAGTTATTTGCATTGTAAGCAGATTGCTGTTTATAATACTTCTACATTATAGAACCTACTGATGTTTTCTTTGTGTTATAAGTCTTTATGAATGCTCTATGTTCACTTAGGAAGAAAGTATATTCTCTGTTACTGGTGTGAATTGTTTGATGTATTTGTACCTATTGATTATACCTTGTAGGTTTTTTATATCTTTCCTTATATTTTGTCTGCCAAGCCTGACTTACATTGAAAATGGTTGTTAAATTCTCCTATTATTAGTGTGTTTCTTTTTCTCCTGTATCTTCTATATTTTTTCTGTGCATGGCTGTTGGTATAATTTGGTGCTATATCTTCATTGTGGAATGTAGCTTTTTAGCATTATAAAGTATCCTTATTTGTTTCTTCTAACCTTTTTGACTAATTTTACTTTGTCTGATGTTAGGATTACAACATGTGCATTCTTACTGTTTTCAATTTCCTGAAAAATATTTTTCTATCCCTTTATATTTAGCCTTTTTAATCATCACACTTTAGGTACGTCTCATATTCAGCATCAGTGTGGAGTTGGGTTTTGCTTCCTGAGTCAATGTAAACATTAAATTTCTTATAATAAATGAATTAAGTTTATTCACATTTGTGGACTTGACTTATGTTTCATCTCATTTTGTCATATTATCTTAGATTAAGTTGCGGTATATATAATATCATATTAACTGTATTTTTGTTTGGTGTATAGCTTTTACTTTTACATATTTTCTGGTGCATTCTAATTTTAGGGTTTATCTTTGTATTAAAACTTTTTATAGTGCTCTTCACTCCCATTTTTCTAATCTAATTTATTATCATGTGTTACATCAGTTTTAAATGACTCCCAACTGAGACCTTTAATTTTATTTTACCTTCCCATTTTTTTCTCTCTCTTATCCTTTCATCTTTTAGGTGAATTCTTTCTACTTGTCAGAACATGTAGCGTTTATATATTATTCTGCCCATGATCCCACTCTCATTGTAGTCTTAGCTTTACAGTTATATATATGAAATGCTTAAGGTCAGTTCTTTTGCCACAGCTTTACAAGTTGTCTTTGGTTGGATGAAGCTCAACATCCAGTAGATTCCTATGTAAAGTCACCGTGTACAGTATTTCCTGAATTTGGTAGATTAAAAACTATTTGAAGAACTGCTTAGCAGGATATAATATTCTTAGTTCACATTTTCTCTTTACTTTTCTTGAAAAGTGCTACTCCAGTGTAGCCTTGATTTACATGTTGTTTTTGAGAAGTCTGTTGCCAGTTAATTTTTTGGTAGTTGTAAATTATTGCATCTTTTTGCCTAAAAACCTGATTGTTTATCTTTAAAGTTTAATGGTTTTATTAGTATGTGTCTTGGAGCTGATTGTTCTGGGTCAGATTTCCAGGGTACCTGATGGGTCCTTTAAATGTATTGATTCCAATCTTCTTTTATTTTTGGAAAGGTTTTTGGGGGGGTTGTATTTGTAAACATTAGCTTTTTCCAGTGTATTGACTTCTTTTTTCCCAAGCATATCTAATATGTGTGTTGGACATCTCTGCCTATGTTCCTACTTTCTCTGACCCATTTTACTTCTTTATTTCATCTTATTTCTCTTTTTTTTTCTCCCCTGCTTTCCTTCAGTACCCTATATTATGTTTTCATTAGAATTTGTTCTTTCTTGGGCATCTTGTAATTCGGTATTCATTTTTAAATGATTTTTTTCCTTCTGTGTTCTTCCTGAGTTCAGTGAATTCTTATTTTATGTCTTGTTTTAAATCCATTGTGGTCTTAGTTTTTGTATTTCTGATTCAAGTTAGGTTGTTTTTTTTAATATCTTTCAATGTTTATTTGAGGATATTTACTGCAGTATCACGTGTTGAATGACAGTATTTTTCTATCAGTACTTTGTTTCTGGTTGTTTATTAATTAATTTATTTATTTTTGCTGTGTTGGGTCTTTGTTTCTGTGCAAGGGTTTTCTCTAGTTGTGGCAAGCGGGGGCCACCCTTCATCGCGGTGCGCGGGCCTCTCACTATCGCGGCCTCTCTTGTTGCGGAGCACAGGCTCCAGACGCACAGGCTCAGTAGTTGTGGCTCATGGGCCTAGTTGTTCTGCAGCATGTGGGATCCTCCCAGACCAGGGCTCGAACCCATGTCCCCTGCATTAGCAGGCAGATTCTCAACCACTGCACCACCAGGGAAGCCCGTTTCTGGTTGTTTAGAGGAAATTTCTTACCAGCAGAAAATCTTTCACACGTTCTGATTTTTTGTTGTAATTTTCAATGGATGTAGTCTGCTTTATTTCTGTTTTCATTCATTTCCTGAACACAGTTCATATTTCAAAAACGTCCTCTTCTGTGAGTACTGCCATCTTTTGTGACGTGTCATTTATGCACCTTATTGCTTGTAGTGGTGGTGGGGAAAGATTGGTGTGCCTTGTTTTTTTTTTTAATGTGACCATTTTTTTTAAGTCTTTATTGAATTTGTTACAGTATTGCTTGTTTTATGTATTGGGTTTTTGCCCACAAGGCATGTGGGATCTTAGCTCCCTGACCAGGGATCGAATTTACACCCCCTGCTTTGGATGGAGAAGTCTTAACCACTGGACCACCAGGGAAGTCCCAGGTGTGTCTTATTTCACCTTTGTTTGTATAGGATTCTTAATTTCCTCCACTGTTTCCTTCCTTTCCTTCACTGTGTCATCTCTATGGACTACCAGCCATCCTCTCTATATATGATTATCCTCCAAAGGTATGCTTCTCCAAGACTGCCACTTCCAGTCCTGCACACTTTCAAGGCCCTCCTCTGTATGTGTGCTAGGACTACCAATTTCTGACCTGTGTTGTGTGTTTTGAAGTTTGGTTAACTTACTTTTTCTGGAAAAGATTTGTATTTGATTCATCTAAGTTTTTAACTCCTCTGTAGTCTTTTTTTTTTTTTTAATTGAAGTATAGTTGATTTACAATGTTGTGTTAGTTTTAGGTGTATGGAAAAGTGATTCAGTTATACATATGTATATATATATTTTTTTCAGATTCTTTTCCTTTATAGGTTATTACAAAATACTGAGTATAGTTCCCTGTGCTATATCCTTGTTGTTTATCTATTTTATATATAGTAGTGTGTATCTGTTAATCCCACACTCCTAATTTATCCCTCCCTGCCCCTTTCCCCTTTGGTAACTATAAGTTGTTTTCTATGTCTGTGGGTATATTTCTATATTGTATATAAGCTCATTTGTATCCTTTTTATTTAGATTCCACATATAAGCAATATCATATGATATTTGTCTTTCTCTGTCTGATATGATAATTTGTATGATAATTTGTATGATAATCTCTGTATGATAATTTCTGTAGTAATTTTTATAAGACTCTTTTAGGATGCCTCTCCTCTACTTTCCACACCTAGTAAATTGCATCTGAAGGAGGTCAGCGGGTAGTCTGTTAGAATGCTTTTCTACTTACTTGTGATCTGAAGGGGTGTGTGTTTGTGTGTTCTCTTTATCTAGTAACGGTGAACACAAGGGTAATGTGTGGTTCGTTTTACTCTTATTATTTTTGGGGAGGTAATGGTGGTAGGAGAAATTTAGAGTCAGGCAACTGCCAATGTTCTCCAATCCTGAAAGTCAAGATAGGCTTTTTTTTTTTTTTAATGCAACTTTCAGGTCATAAATTTGAGTCTCTAAGAAGAGTTCTCACATGGATTAACTGTAAACATAATTTTGGCCTAAAAGACAGAGAAATTTAATTTTAGTCTTGGCCATTCTGTAATTTTTTTGCTGTGTGCCCATTAGAAAGTCACATAGCATTTTTGGCCATCAGTGTACTTCTCTCTAAATTGAAGGTAGCTGCTAAGACCTTCAAATGATTGCTGATATTGCTTTCATCTCTAAACATTCACAAATATGTATCAACATATTCTTAGGACTCTAAGAAATTTGGAGAAGATAGAATCCCTTTTATTCTGAGATTTATACTGCATTTTAAATCTCTGTTGAATAATGTTTTCTGATAACAGGAAATGAGCACAATACTAAAAGCATTCCATTTTGATATAATATCACTCAAGGATATTTCTTCTCAGGAATGTAATATGTCAGTATATCTGTGCTCTTATCTCTTTCTCCATAGAAAAATCTCTCTATCCTACAGAAGCAACTGAACAGCATATTTAAAGTATAATTTCATATTGCTATTTTAGCTTTAGTGCATGATTTTAGGTTTATTATCTATTGAACAATTTAAAATGGTATAAATCAAAATAAAACATTAAGAGGCATTTTATTTTATTTTTTTAATATTTATTTTATTTATTTTTTTGGCTGTGTCAGATCTTAGTTGCGGAATGTGGGATCTTTCATTGCGGTGCACGGTCTCTTTGTTGCAGCACTCGGGCTTTTCTCTAGTTGTGGTGTGCGGGCTCCAGAATGCGTGGGCTCTATAGTTTGTGGCACGTGGGCTCTCTAGATGATGTGCGCGGGCTCAGTAGTTGTGGCATGCGGGCTTAGTTGCCCCGCGGCATGTGGGATCCTAGTTCCATGACCAGGGATTGAACCTGCATCTGCTGCATTGGAAGGCAGATATACTATCGGACCACCAGGAAAGTCCCAAGGGACATTTTAATAGCTCAGTTTTATTTTATTGAGAATTAGAAGGAAAAAGTTTGTATATCTCAATCAGAGGCCCCCATTAGTTATAAATTCTAACGTAATATAAATATTTTTTGTCAAATAAGACATAAATTACCTCAGGCTACTTTGTCCACGAAGGGAGTTTAGAAAAGGAAACTCATGATCCTCCAGCTAAAATTTCTCAGTAATCCTTAATATTTTTCTTGGTAATTTGAAATTATTTCTTAAATTTTCAAAATTGTCTTCCAGAAAAAAATTTTTAAACTCACTTTTTTTTCAAATGTCTTCACTTGCTGAATCATATATATAGTAGGCAGCTTACTTTTAGTCTAGTTTCTAAAGCAGCCAGGGATTTCACGTAAACCTTGGTATGTGCATGTTTTCCTTCTTCAAGTTATTATTCTTGTTTTTCTCAGATATTCCTATTAGGTTGACTTATGGCAGAAAAATGCTACCACTTTGCAGTCAGAATCATTTAAATAAATAACATAGATTATATCTGATTTCCCAAATCTGTTCTCTTTTAAGCCTATCTAGGTTCTGGTTCTTTTCTCTTCATTTCACCATTCACATTTTATTCCCTGGTGTTATTTTCATGGTGTGATCTTGCAATCATTCTCTAAGTTAGAATACGTAAGCTCTAGAAGCAACTGTTCCCTTGTTATTATGCTATAATTTGGGTAAGCTGCTACCATATGGATAGCAGTATTTTTGCTCAATAGCTGGAATAACTGTACTTTTGAATGACCCACAGTTTTATAAAGGTTGCTAAAGTACTTTCTTAGTTAGTTGCAATTTTACTTCTATAAAAGTAACTTTTTAACTGTAAAGCACATTTTGCAAGTACTAAATTCTATAAACAAATATTACATAATTTAGAACAAGTATAATGGAAATGAAAATTCTTTCACAATTCAAAACTTTGCTCATCCATTTTTAATTACTTCTAACCAGTATTTTTTTCCATGCGTAGGGCAGATTTAGCTCTGTAGAAATTTGTTTATTTATAGATTAGATCATTATGTGCTTTCACAAAGCTTTTTCTCAAAGAACTTTTTAGGTTTCTGGTTAAAGGTGGCAACTGAACATAATCATCTATTACTGCTGTATTCTGGAACCTCACTTAAATAACAGTAAAGTAGTAAAAAAGGCATGAACTCTCAAGGACAAATATAATGGGAAAGGATATAATAGCTAAAAAGAAATGTCAACGAATTTGGGGAACTGGAAAGTAGATGAATGAGTGGCAGTTTACCTAGCAGAGTAGAAAAAGCTGAATGCTCCCCTTTAGTTGGAAGATCTGCAAGAAGCAAATCAGTTTACATGACACACCTGTACCAGACACAAACCCATTTGCCTATCACAATTTTTTTTTTTTCTTTTTTTTGCGTTACGCAGGCCTCTCACTGTTGTGGCCTCTCCCGTTGCGGAGCACAGGCTCCGGAGGCGCAGGCTCAGTGGCCATGGCTCACGGGCCCAGCCGCTCCGCGGCATGTGGGATCTTCCCGGACCAGGGCACGAACCCCTGTCCCCTGCATCGGCAGGCGGACTCTAAACCACTGCGCCACCAGGGAAGCCCTGCCTATCACATTTTTGCCTCTTTCACAGCACATAGAAAGATATTTCACTGTCCTCTTTGCACTTATGTTGGAGCCATTTGACTGAGATCTGACCGATGCAATGTGGACAGAAGTAACATAAGCCATATCTAGGGTAAAATCATAAATCACTTTGGGCCATCCTCCTGCTCTCTCTACCTTTCTACCTAATGGTGAACTTGGAAGCCATGTATTCTAGATGGTGAATTTTTAAGATGGCTACAAACTGGGTCCTTAAGTCTTCAGGTAGAAAAGAGCCTTCTAAGAGGGATGAATAACCTGCATCAAAGTCTTTGTGAAGGGAAAATGAACACTTATTTTGTTAAACCATTGAGATTTCAGGGTTTATTTGTTACCACCATATAGCCTATTCTGTTCTAGTGCAAGATTCTTGGAAGGTTTAAGAATTATAGGTAGTAGTAAGCAGCCCTGATTAAAAATGTGTTCAGTGTGCCTAAAAATTACTCCCTTACCTGCAGAACATAGTGTGTGAAACATCATCCTGTGAACATGCAGGTTAAGTGAAAATCTGTCCATAGTTTGTGAGAGTGTCCTGACAGCTCTTTCTCCAATCAGTTTTCAAGAAGCTGACAGCCAGCTCTATACACATAGTACAAGAGATAGGGGAATTCTTATCTTAGGAAAAACATGAACTAAAGAATAAAGACTGATGGAGGCCGACATTTGAGGGTCTCCAATAAAATGGTCTGAGTTCTACATAATCAGCCAACAGAAATGCTTACCATTTGATGAGACCCACCTGTGATCAGAGAGCTTCCAATCTGTGCTTGTGATACTTCATTCTAATCCGTAAGAGCAAAGGGTCATGAAAGTAAAAAAAAAAGGTTACATTTAATATTGTCAAAGATATTAAATATTCACTCATGAAATAAAAGCCAGGTAATATTAAAAATAAATAAGTAGGACATAAGAAAGAAATATTGGACATTAAAAACTTACAAAATATGTTTGCAAAATAATTAATAAAAAGTTTGTTTTTTAGATTTAAATGGGAATTTTCACCCTAAAGTAATGACAAAAAGGTAACTACAAAAGGCAGTTACTAAAAAAAAACCATGAATCTTGATTCAGATATAATTTTTCTTGCAACAACATGTGAACATTTTAATTTAAAAGTAATAAATCACAATTCTGTATTGCTTTTAAGATTGATTATTCAAAAATTGACACATTTCAGAATTAACCAAAGTACATTTCTATTACAAGTTAGTTTATCCAAGTAAGTAAAGAATAAACGACAGCGTAGCTCCCTTAACCTAGGAGTCAGATTTTAATGACAAAGTCCGTTGCCAGCAATGGACATGCAGGTAACCATCAAGGAAGTTGTAAATACAAACCCCAAACTGCTTCTGTAAACTGAAAAGGCCTTTGTTGAATCACAGGCGTAAGAATGGGGCATTGGCACTGCATTCAGTGAATATGGCCTTTATGACTTACGCATGGAAGTGCCTCCTAGAGTGGTCATGAGGATCACAGTCTTATACCATGTAGTTGGTTTTCTATTTCATTGGTAGCATCTTCTTTATCATAATCCATGCAGACAACTATTTACAAAGAATGTTCAAATCTGGAACTCAACGGACACTGTAGCTTTCCACCAGAAATAAACCAGCTTATTTCTGTAAAGTAATTCAGTAATAGCTGTAGAAGGCCAATATAATCCAGAGAAAAATGAAATCAAGAATCAAATTGAAAACAGAGACTATGAAGTGCTCTAGATACACGTTTCACTAATTATCTTACTTATTTTTGTGAAAACCTTCCTGTATTACCAATTAAAAAAAAAACAAACCACCAGCCATTTCTATCCTTATACCTGTATCTTAACAGGGATATGATGGGAATGATAGGAAATAAAACTCATATTAAGTTCTCCTAATGTACTCCAAAACGTCAAAATTATTTTTATTCATGATTTGTACTATTGCAGGATGGCAAGTAGGTGTGAAGTCAATTAGGAGCGAATGGTGGGAACAAAAAGCCAGAACCAAAGCACATATTTTTCCCTTTCATGTGGCTCTTGGCATGTCAGAAGGGACAATACTGCCTCCAAAAGCCAAACAATTAAAATGATGAGAGGAGAAGGGAGGAGGGGAAGGGAGAAGAGAGGGCACTCTACTAATTAATGTTACAGGTCACAGACCATTTTTAAATCTTTAAAGTAAAAAATGTATTGCTATTGGGCTTCCCTGGTGGCACAGTGGTTGAGAGTCCACCTGCCGATGCAGGGGACATGGGTTCGTGCCCCGGTCCGGGAAGATCCCACGTGCCACAGAGCGGCTGGGCCCGTGAGCCATGGCCACTGAGCCTGCGCGTCCAGAGCCCGTGCTCCGCAAAGGGAGAGGCCACAACAGTGAGAGGCCCGCGTACCGCAAACAAACAAAAAAAACAAAAAAAAACAAACAACAACAACAAAAAAAGTATTGCTATCAACAAGCACATTTCATTATTCTTTCTTTCTCCAGTGTTTTACATGAATATTATTTACCAAGAAGTACTTTGTCACTTAAGTTCTCACAGACAGTAAAAATGTTGGTAATGGGCTGGGAACAATGTTTATAACAAATCTCTACAGTTTACTGGTCAGAAGCTGCATCTCTAAGTAACTGACATTTCTCTTTCATGAATATGATCTTATCTATTTTAGAGCTCACCAAGGTTCAAGCCTCTCACTTTGTCTCTGCTAGCTCCAAATATTTTTTACCTTTAAATGGAAAAAAAAAGTTAACTTTTAAATTCTGAAAATTCAGTGGTTATTATATTATTTATCATGGGAAGGGGGGGGAGGAGTAGGGTGAGAAAGGGTTAATTAAAAAACAAACTAGTTAAAATTACAACATATGCAGAAACTTATTTCCAAAATGAAGGGAAAAAAAGAGGGAAGGGGAAACTAGTGGCACAAACCAAAGTCCTGAAGCCAAATCTGAAGAGGACATAGAAAGAAAAACAAAGTGTAAGAAAGTAGAGTCAATGGGATTCTTTTTCTGTTTCAATGATTTAGTTATAAATATAGATTATTAGTCTTCTCTCTATACATGTAACAAATGCCAAACAGCTCACTATTATGAAATTTTTAAAACTGATTCTTTCACATTTGTTAAAAAAGGTAAAAATCACATTCTTTTCTTCCCTTCCTTCAGTTCAAATCCTAAACTGAAATATTACATGTAACAATAGCTGGTTCTAACTTCTATACAAAGTTAAACCATATTGAACTCCTTTGCCAATATAAGGAGCTACATAATTTCTATCACACTTGCCTCCAATTTAGGCATAAGAAACATTTCTCAAAGCAACTCAAAAGGAGCAAGTCAGGGGAAAGAAAGTTATGAAGAAGAGAGAAGAGAAGACTAGCAGATAAAACACATACTCTGAAAAACTCAAATCTGCCATTCAAGTACTGAAAATACCTCAAAAGGAACAATGAATGGGATCTATTATAATGAAGTCAGCAAAATAAAATGCAAAAAAAAAAAAAAAAGGTCTGAAGATAATTTTGAGGAAATCTCTTTGAAAGAAAAGAATACTGAAAATAGGGGGGGAAATCAGAATTATATAGGTTAAACAAGAAGAACAAATGTGTTTAATGTTGATGTTTCCAAAATAGGAGGTCCTTCCTATAAAATGCAGTACATGAAAATATATATCAAATTGACTGATGAGCTAAATATCAAATTGGAAATATAAAACTTTTCTAGAAGAAAAAATATGAGAGCAAAACTTATGGCATTGGGATGGGGAAAAAATCTTGTTTGTGGTAAAAAAGAAAGCACAAACTATAAAGGGAAAGACTGAAAAACAAACTAAAATGTTATATACCACAGAAAGACACTATCAACAAAATTAAAAGTAAAATTATGGGAAAAGTTATTTGTAGCATATAGAGAAAACAACAGGGTACTATAAAGAATCTGTATTTCTCTCTATATATCTATTTACTGTCATCATCATCTGTTTGTGTGTACTTATGAAATTCAATAAGAAAAAGGCAGCCGAATGGAAAGATAGATGTATTAGTTTCCTACAGGTTCTGTAACAAATTACAGCAAACCAAGAGGCTTAAAATAATGCAAATATATTATCTTATAGTTTTGGAGGTCAGAAGCCTAAAAGTTAAGAAATCTTGAAATGAAGACATTATTCTGTGTTTGTTTTTTTTTCCTGAAGCTTCTAGGGGGAAATCCGTTTTCTTGCATTTTTCAGTTTCTAGAGGCTGCCTACATTCCTTGGGTCATGTATTATCCCAGCCTCTGATTCTGATATCATATCTACTTCTCTGTCTGTGGCCCCTTTGCCTCCCTCTTAGACAGACCCTTATAATTACACTGGGCCCACCTGAATAATCCAGGATCATCTCTTCCTCTCAAAATCCTTAACAGTCACATCTGCAAAGTTTATGTTGGCACGTAGGGTAACGTATTCACAGCTTTCAGGGATTAGGATGTGGACATTTTGGGGGCACCATTAGTCCACCTACCATAATGGACAAACAATATGAATGATTAATTCATAAGATAGGAAATCTGAGTAATCACTAATGATTTGAGAAAAATATGAATAAAGTTTAGTGGTTACCTGAAAAACCAAGTGCACTTCCTCAATATTTTGGAAAATATAAGTCTGATAAAACCGAGAATTTTGAGCATGTAGGAAAGGGAAAATACCACAATACCTATTATATTTGTTTACATGACTATTTATGGCCTAACTCCAGGCAAAAATACTCAGGAAATCTCTCACACATGTGTAACCACATAGAGACATGTAAAAGAAGGTTTAATACATAATCCTGTGGAATCAGAAGAAATTAAGCACAACCAAAAGGTGCACTAATGGGAAAATGAATAAATTGCCCTGTATTCACATGGGGGTATTACTCACTAATAAAAATGAAGGTACATTATCTGCATTTATCAACGTGGTTAGATCTAGAAGTCATAATATTAAGTGAGGAAAATAATTTCCACAGTAATATGTATAACAAAATAATATTTAAGTAAGACTTGTAAAAACATGCAAGACAATGAATGCTGTTTATGAAGATGTACATATTTAGTTAAAGTATAAAAATGCGGTGGAACATAATAAAAATCAATTTCAGGATAGTGGCTGTGTCTGGGGAAGAGAGATGGAACTGGGATTGCAAAAGACACAGGGAATTCACCTGAATTTATCATTTTTTATTTATTTAATGAAATCTGAAGTAAATGTTAGCCTTTGCTAGTAAAGTATGGGAGTGTTTATTACATTACTCTTCTGAATGTTTGAGATATTTAATACTATTTTAAAGTGGTAATTGAAGTGTTAATGAAATGAGGGTATTTTTCTGTTGATTTTTATCTTTTAAGAGCTCTGTCCTTAATTTGTATGTAAAGAGATTTCCTTACATTTCCAGAGGAAGTAACAATAACTAGAGTTATTTTTGGTTTCAAAGATTTCCTTTACAGTTGAATACTTGTGAAGTAATTTACAAATGACAACGTACTCTATAAATCTCAAGGAGGTTTAATTACTGTAGCTTCTCTTTCTTTTAAAGATAAATCAACACTATATGTCTGTTTTATTAAAAAGGCATACCACCTTCTGTGGAAAGATTGAGTCCCAATTCTGTGTAAAGGCAGGAATGTTTGTTTTGGACTTTAGTTTATAAGGTGATTCTTCTTGAACTGAAGGGTACTGTAACTCTGGGGAGCTAAGCAGATCACATTTTATTCTTTTTTTAATTTTTCTGCAAATAATGAAACTAAGTAGCCATGAGACTAAGGTCCTGCTAATGTACTGTGATGCAAATTTCAGGTCACATATTTCTGATTCACCATTTAGTGCTTATTCCACTATTTCGGTAAAAAGAAATCTCAGTGATCACATTAGACCAGGGCCCTATGTCATACCTTTTATTATTATTATTTTTTTAACCAAGGAGGCAAGTTAATAAAAATAACTTTAAAAATAAGTAAATGTGTAATCAGTGGAATATATGCCCTTCCTAATTCCAAGAATTAGGAGCCCTTTTCAAAATTACAAAAGCCTTGACTAGGGCTTCCCTGGTGGCGCAGTGGTTGAGAGTCCGCCTGCCGATGCCGGGGATGCGGGTTCGTGCCCCGGTCCGGGAAGATCCCACATGCCGCGGAGCGGCTGGGCCCGTGAGCCATGGCCGCTGAGCCTGCGCGTCCGGAGCCTGTGCTCCGCAACGGGAGAGGCCACAACAGTGAGAGGCCCGCATACCGCAAAAAAAAAAAAAAAAAAAAGCCTTGATTAATCCCTGCAACTCCATGCAAGTACTTGTACTGATGGAATCTTACCCCTTCTTCTGGTCCAATAGGAAGAGTCAGTTCGGTAAAGATGAGAGTGACAGCTAGGAAATGGTAAGAACCAAACCACTACTTCTGTAGACAGAGAACTGTGTAGTATGGGATCTTCTTTAGGAAAGGAAGAAGAAAATCCTTCCGAGAAATTAAAACTCCTTATCTAAAAACATACACAAATTAAAAACTTTATTAAAGTTCTGTTTTCGTTTGCCAGGGCTACCTTAACAAAGTACCACAGACTGTAACTTAAACAACAGAAATTAACTTTGTCACAGTTCTGGAGGCTGAATCAAGTGTCAGCAGGGTTGGTTTCTTCTAAGGCCTCTCTTTGGCTTGTAGACCATTGTCTTTGCTCCGAGCCTTCTCATACTCTTCCTCTGTGTGTGTCTGTGTCCTCATCTCTTCTTACAAGGACACCAGTCATACTGGATTAGGAGCCACCCCTAGTGACCACATTTAAAAGACTATCTTCATGTACAGATACATTCTGAAGCACTGGAGGTTAGGACTTTGACATATGAATTTGAGACGGGCATAACTCAGCCAATAATAATTTCTGAAATGTCAGAACGTAGAAACTTGTTGATTAACATCTTTCTGTTATATCATAAACCAAAAATAGGTGGGCCTTCCCTCTTTCCTCCACATTGTACAGTGATGATACATTATGATTTATGTGGGGCATTTTCAAGAGAGGTTCTTCCTATTTTGTCTTGATCCCAGGCCCTCCAAATATCTAATTGGAGTGAGTGATGGTAATGAGGTATGCATTGCTTTTTTCATTTTGAAGAGGATAATATGATCTGAATAGGCTTTTAAAAAATATTGGACCGAAGGTTTATCTTATATCATTGTGAAATTTGAAAGCCATACTGATCCTCTATGGCTTCATGATGAATATCAGTATGGAAATCTCACTATATTTTACTCATCACTGTGGCCAGATATGAACATATTTCATTCTCCCCTGCACACTGTCTACTATAATCCATTTCTGTTGGTGGCTCCCTTACTCTACATACTTTCTCAGGTCAGAAATTTGGAAACATTTTAATACTTCTCTCTTTTTAAACACATACAAAGGAACTATTGCCAAACCCTGTGTATTATTCCACCAAGTTTCATAGGCTCAATTTTGGAAGTCAGTGTTTGAACACTGACCCTTTCTTTGATTTACATTCCTGTCAAAATTATCCTTTTCTTCCGCAAAGTAATGGATGCCTTTGACTGAATAAGGGAAATACTAACAACAAAGAAAAGAAAAAAATGCCAATAATACTCAAAATATTGTCTCCCTACATGAGTCTGATTTTCTCCCTTTAACATTATTTAATGCTCAAATAAATCCAAATTCCTTAGCCTTTCCAGAAATCCGTTTTGAAGAACTACATACCTAATATTTATCCACATTCCTCTTTGAACTTTACGTGTAATAAATGGACACATTTATGACAGTTGACAAGTTGGCTTTTACTTTCCCCCATTGGTGTGCTTGTGAATATTTGACCACCAGTTCTGGGGGTTGAAGGGGTCAGGGTAGGGTAAAGGGACTTGATTGATGGCATTTGCTGGTTTCTATAGTGTAAATACTTCCACCATGGCTAATTTTAAGCTACTTACATGAAATCAACAGGCTTGCAAAATATCTGAAAATTTTACAGTTGGTCCTTGTTAAACAGTAAATCCAACTCTAGCATACCACTGGTTCCTATACCCACAAATTTTATCTCAGGGCTTCAAATATGCTACTTCCTTGAGTTAAAATAGTCTTCTTTCCGTGCCTGAGAAGTTTCCATTAATCTTTTAAAATGCAGCTTAGATGTCCTTCTGTCTTAGAACCTGCCTCACCCCTACCCCCAGCTTTCCCAGGTGGTCTATCACTGCCTCATCAGTTTTTCTCCTCATCATTGTAAGTGCTTTTATGTTGAGTTCATCACAGTATCATGTTATCTTTTTATTTATCTGTTTTCCAATTACATTGTTAGTATTGGAAAGCACTTCAGTTTTGCAGATGAGGAAATGGATGCGCAGAGCCTAACAGTATGGGGAAACATAATACCACATTTATTTATTTTTTAATCGCTCAGTATTTAAAAGAATGGACAGAACAGTACTCGAAAGCTTACATTTACCTTTGTTTGACCTTAGACAAATGATTTAGCCTTCCTGACCTTAAGTATTGTCATCTACAAATGGACATAATAATATGTATACTCAAGAGACTGTTGTAAGTGCCTGTGAAGTACAGGACAGTGTGTGAGACCTAGGAACCACTGAACGAAGGGTAACTCTAGGCTGTATCAGAGGTGAAAGCACATGAGAAGAACCTCCATTATTTCTGATGATGCTTTGGACAAGGTACAATGTGGACTCACCTTACACATGTGTCTTGCGAGAGTGAAATAACTTCACAGTTTCAGATGAAATAGAGCGTTCATTCTTAAAATGTACGTCCTTCAGTATTTTATCATGATGCCTCTAACATTTAAAAAAAAAATTCTCCTACTTGAACGCTATCCCAGATTTCAGGCTTTTTCTTTTCATCCAGAATAGGCACTTCATAATGTTGGTTGTACCCATTTAGTCTACGGCCTACTGTTTTCTGTTTCTGTTCCTTCAGGCTTTGCACGCAAGATTCCTTGCCTGTGACCATCCAGTCCTGCATCATGCCGAAAGACTGCGAAACCACCGAGTGGTCCTCCTGGAGCCCCTGCTCCAAGACGTGCCGTTCAGGGAGCCTCTCGCCAGGATTTAGAAGCAGGAGCCGGAATGTGAAGCACGTTGCTGTTGGAGGCGGAGAGGACTGCCCTGAACTTCTCGAGAAGGAGGCCTGCATCGTTGAAGGAGAACTTTTGCACTCATGTCCCAGGTATTGTGTATTCTTTGGCATGAGTGTTCAGTTGTTCTATATAATCTCACTTTATGTGGTATAGAGAGGTTAACAATAACTGTAGCTGTGACTTATGACTCAGTGCAGAGTTTCATATTAGGCAGTAAAGCCTAGGGGGGGTAAGAGCATGGGTTGTGTTGATTGCCTGGGCTCCAATCCTATTTCTAATTATGTGATTGTTATGACTTTGTAATTTATGTGAATTTTGGCAAGTGACTTAAATCTAGTGCCTCAGTTTACTTTTCTACTAGCAGTACTTACTTCATCCAGCACCTGGCATATCATAAGTGCTTAATAACCATTAGTTATCATTACCTGACATGTCACACCTAATTTTTATGACAACCTAAGAAGCCATTCATAAGCATCTTCATTTTGCAAATAAGGCCATTGATGCTCAGAGAGATTAAGTAACTTCTGAGGTTACATAGTTCATGAGTGACAGCCGCCTGATTCTAAGGATGCTCTTTCTCTGAAAGTCACTGCTGCTCTGGGCACTGTTTCTATTTCAGAGTCCCTAGGGAACCAGAGAATGCTGAGAAAAGGGTCGACATAAATTAGTAGCTAAATTTAATATCTTGATCTTAGTTATATTTTGCCTGATTGTGTAGCCCTCGGTGAAGACGTCCAGTGCATTTTCCTCTGGTTGTTGGCTTACAGTGGGATCAGTCTGATAATGACAGAAATCACTGGGGCTGCCTGTTTAGAAGTCTGTTGCGGATGAATTTGTAATAATTCCTGAGGGACAGCTGCCCTGAACTATATCTTCAGTCTGTATTTTAGATTTAAATAGCTTTTTTTTTTTTTTTTTTTTTTTTTTTGGCGGTACGCGGGCCTCTCACTGTTGTGGCCTCTCCCGTTGCGGAGCACAGGCTCCGCACGCGCAGGCTCAGCAGCCATGGCTCACAGGCCCAGCCGCTCCGCGTCATGTGGGGTCTTCCCGGACTGGGGCACGAACCCGTGTCCCCTGCATCGGCAGGCGGACTCTCAACCACTGCGCCACCAGGGAAGCCCTAAATAGCTATTTTAGATAGAACTTTTCTATAGTCTCTGAGATTTGAGATCACTCCCTCGGTGAAAAATAAAATGAGGCAAAAAATAACTGCTTGTAGAAATTAATCATCTGGGGATATGTGAAGGGTAAGTGGGTTACAAACTCAGCTGGTGTTGTTGATGGGCCTGGTGATTCCTTAAACCTGAAATAAAGTATGTATGGGCGGGGCAGAGGTTGAGGTTGGGGGCGGGTATAGAGGAGCAAGTTCCTGTTTACACATTCATAGTCATTCACTTCCTCCACCTCACCATTGAAATCAGGGTGGATTCAACACACTCCTTACATATTGATTGTTCATTTTTTACTAAAATGACTCCTTAGATTTACATCATTTCTTGCCTGAAAAGCGGAGAGAGCAGATGTATTTCATGATCCTTGACAGATTAACCTGTTGTCACAGAATCCTCCCTAATTGTATTGAGTTTGTGTCCAATCTTTCAAGACACTAATTTGGGGCAAAACATGGGATTGGAAAGAAAACCTGAGGTCTCTGTCCCTTTTGAACTTGGATAGGCTTTGGGTTAGAATTGCATCGCCATCACACTTAAAGTGTGTGTCCTTGGACAAGCTGTACGACTTCTCTAAGACATTTCCCTCTTCAATACAAGTGTCTAATTATACTGCCTGTGTTGAAGGTTGAACAGCTACAGACTAGCACTGTCTGTCCTGGTGTTCAGCACATGAGGCACTACACGAATACTGACTCTTATTGTTGCTCTTTGCAGGTGGGTTTTGGTTTCATTTCCTCCAGTAAGAGAATCCCTCCTTTCCTTGGAAGGCATACTGTATTAATTTAATGGAGTAGAAAGTTATTTCTTCTGGGTGATTTGGAGATTTTTTTTTCCCCCGTGGAGGCATTATTTAGGACGGTTCTCAATGTTAGGCTGCTAGGAATAGAATGTGGGTTTATTGATGACCTTGACCTTGGCACCTTTTTTCTTCATTCCTTTCACGGAATGGCATGACCTCTTCCTGATATTTTTAACAGTTTTTTGATTTATAGACATCCGCCTATTTTTTTTTAAGGAATTCCTTTATTTTTTTTTATTATTTATTTATTTATTTTTGGCTGTGTTGGGTCTTTGTTTCTGTGTAAGGGCTTTCTCTAGTTGCGGCAAGCAGGGGCCACTCTTCATCGCGGTGCACGGGCCTCTCACTATCGCGGCCTCTCTTGTTGTGGAGCACAGGCGCCAGACGCGCAGGCTCAGTAGTTTTGGCTCACGGGCCTAGTTGCTCCGCGGCATGTGGGATCTTCCCAGACCAGGGCACGAACCCGTGTCCCCTGCAATGGCAGGCGGACTCTCAACCACTGCACCACCAGGGAAGCCCCGCCTATTTTTTTTCCTTCTCTTTTCTTTGTTAATAACTATTACGATTCTCTTGGAATCATCAGAGTAGTGCCTCCTTGACGATATTGAGAAAGTTGACTTGGATAACCTTTTGTTAAAGAACGACTACCTTTTATTGAGCGTCTACTGTTGGCCAATAACTATATCAGAGATTGTATAAAGATTATTTAGAATAACATAGAATGTATTATCCAAATAGAACATTTTTGAG
The DNA here is from genome assembly GCF_011762595.2 of Tursiops truncatus. Taxonomy (NCBI): domain Eukaryota; kingdom Metazoa; phylum Chordata; class Mammalia; order Artiodactyla; family Delphinidae; genus Tursiops; species Tursiops truncatus. The sequence continues at coordinate 91,982,302 of NC_047040.1, read as the reverse complement.
AGTAAAAGGGATGTAAATCGGTACTGTTCGGATTCAAATTAAAGTCCATTTGACTTCATGTTCAGTGCTCTTTCCAGTACTTCACACTGACCCTAACAATAATCATAGTGAAGACACACACCCAGATAAGGGTATAGACACACATATACATGTATTCGTATGTATCATTTTTTTCCAACAATATACCGTGGAATGGTAATACTTCAAGATGTACCCAAGATTAATTTCTGTATTTTTCATTTGATTGAACCGTAACATCTGAAAACAGGGCCTGACAAAGTTCATTGGAGATGAACCTGGGCCTCTAGTTCTGCTGTTTGGAAATGTTACTGAGTATGACATTTTCTAAAAACCTTCTCAAATAGTGAATTTGTAGGAAATAGGAGTCTTCGAAAATTCACTGAATACCAACCAGTGTTTCCTAGGGAGACTGACGTGTTAGCTAATGATTCCACTTTGTGGTGGAAAAGAGCATGTATAAATAATAGCAACAAAATTAACATTGGCTGACATTCTTATTTGTCTGAAATCCGAGCTGTGGCCTCTACCACAGGAAAGCGTAAAGGCCGTGTGCTAACTTTTGTTTCTACTTGGACACCAGTGATTAAAATTCATTGTGAACAAGGGAAATGGAAACAAAAATCTCTTAGGGAACAAAAACGTCCATTTTTCCTTTCCCAGAATTCATGAGCACTTCATATGCATCAAGCAATTTAATTCACCATCCTTCTCCCCAGCAGGGAAATGTCCTCTCTTAGAATGTGGTTTGGCTTTTACCCTTGCACCATATTTGCTATAGGAGATGTGTTCCTTTTCTCAATAAATATACTCTGAGCTCTTCCTATGTGCCAAGCAGTATGTTAAGTGTTTCCGATACCTCAGAGGACACATTAGACAAAGTTCCCTCCCCCTTGTGGGACCTAAATTTTAGTGAAGATGTACCAAATAAATAAAATAAATAAACTATATACTTTGTGTACAAGATATGGAAAAAATGAAGCATTGGAGCAGGGTAAAGATAGAGGCTTCTGGGGTGCTGTGATGGGGGATCAGCTCAGGTTACAGAATTAAAGAGGCTGTCCTTAGAGAAGCCTCATTTGAACTAGCAGGATCTGTGGGGAGGACTTGAAGGAAGTGAGGAAATTATCCTTTCATCTAATTAGAGGAAGAATATTCCAAGAAGAGATAAGCTAGAGATGTGCTCTGGTTCCTGCATGTTCATAATGCTCACAACGGTTTTTAGTTGCGTAGCTTGGGGACTACTCATCTCACCAGCTGGACTCCACTGGTCAGCATTTTCACTGTGAACAAAATGTGTGCCAATCCCTAAGGCATGATTACATGAAAGGAGATGTGACCATGAGGAACCCCTTCTCGAGGAGCTCCCTGAGAGCGAACCCTTTGGAAGCGCCTCAGGGCAGCTAGCATAAGTGAACCTGAAAGGAGACAGGGGCCAGCCTATGTTAAGCTCACTTGGGAAATTTTAGAACTCCAGTTGATCTTTGAACGGCAGTGGTTTGAACTGCACAGGTTCTCTTAGAGGCGGATAGTTTTGAATAGTAAATGCTACAGCGTCACATGATCTGAGGTTGGTTGAATCCATAGACGCAGAACCATGGATGCAAAGGGTGACTATCAGTTGTAGCAGATTTTCTGACTGCCTGGAGGATTATCGCCCCTAACCCCACATTGTTCAAGAGTCAGCTGTATAAGGGAGTTAGCATTGTGTAGCCTTAAGCTCGCCTCAGAAGTATGCTATTTGACCAAGATATGTATAGACTCCATGAAACCCCTTTCTTCAGTATTATACAGTCTACTTGAAATTTTGTGCTCCCCGCTCCAACATAACACTAAGAACTCACGCTGTACATTATGGGGTTGGGATAGAAATGAGAGAGATGGGACAAATCTACTTGTCACTGGCTACCTTTTCTCTTGGTGTGTTGACCTCTTATCATTGTCATCATGGCTTTAGGCATTATGTTACTCTCTGCCTCAAAACACTGAAAGATATGTGCTTTATAAGATGCCTTGGCACTTGGGTTCTTTCTTTTGTCCTAATCAACATCTAAAGCATTAGATCCTCCATCTCAACTAAGAGGGAGGTGAAAAGCATTCTAAGACCATAAATGATAAGGTGGCCCTGTTTACTGGATAGCATAAGGAAAGGCAGAGGACACAGGTAGCTGAGACATGACTTGATGCTGGAACAGCTATGACTCCAGATCCTTCGTGCCTAAGCAGAGAGCCTGTTTTGGCTGAAGACACTGTAACACACAAGAATACTGAAAAACGTCAACATCTTTCTTGGAAGCGACACCTCAGATGACCTACCAGCAACTTCCACCACCTCACCAGGAGGCTTTCACACCAAGATGGCTGTTCTACTTCTTAAACGATCATTTAGAGTTTAAAATTGAATATCAGACAGTGCTGTTATAAAGACCAACATAGAGTAAAACTTTAAAGACGATCTCAAGGCAGAAGCTGCATGGCTGATAGTATTACATAGACTGTGTGATATTAGTGCACAGAAAAGCCAATTTCCTAAACATTGCTTCAACACTCCAGTCTGGCACTGAATACATGGGGTCTCATAATTTGTCCCTCCTTATCTCTGGTATGTATGAGTTTATTATGGGTGAACTAGAGATTCTTCGCAAAAGGTCTGTCTGTGCAGACTCATACTGAGAGATCTATCTGGGTCTCCTGCATCCCACTTCGATGTGCTTCTAAAACAAGCCCCTGTGACCAGCCTGTTTTTTCCTACCATCTCTTTAAGGCACGGCACTGAACCCGATTTTAGATTTTCTAAAATCTAAAATTTTGTCAAGTTTTCCTTGAGAAAACTCTGGGGATTAGTTGATGGATTTTTTAGATGAGTGTTGAAGCCAGGAATGGTGCCAGCAGAAGGGATGGTGAGTAGAACTTGGCTTGGTAGTTGGCTTCCTCTGCCCGTTGGAACGAAGTGAGTGCTGGAACAGCGTTGACATGTCTTGAAAGAGATGTTTGTTCAACACCTGCTTCAGACTGTCACTGTGCTGATTGCTGGAGAATTCAGGAAATTTTAGTCTGTGTTCACTTAGTTTATTCATCTTCAGAATGCTGTGTAATATACTCATTAAAAACTAGAGCATCTTGAACCGATAACCATGTCCTTTAAGAGTGTTTCATAGTTAGTAATGTTGCCGCACATCATTCTAAACATACGTTTCTGGATTTTTTGTTAATGCATTTTTCTCCTCTACTTTAGAGGGGGTAGCACCTATAAAAGTGCCTGGCTCGGAGTAAATGCTCAGCAGACAAAGGATGAATCATTAAATGTGGGGCAGATCCAGAACAATATTATGCACAGGGTACTTTATTCCAGGCTGATACTTATTATCTTATGTGTGTGCAGGATTCGAAGTCATTTCTTATAAAGAGCATCTAAAATTGGCATCATCAAGGAGATTACGTAAGGATGCCGACCCAGGGAAGGAATAAACACACAGAGCTTGATGTGACTTTGTCCCCAATGGCGGCCTTGCTTTTGCTAAGTGTGTCTGGTTTTCCAAATAAGAAGTTTCTGTTTTCATTGGTTATAAGAGTAGCTTCGAGAAGGATGAGTCATGAGATCACAATCTGAATATGTAAGTTTGCCTTCTGGAAAAGAATGGCACACACGTCACCTACCATCTCTAATGTATCTTTTCAATTGATCGTCTACCACAGCACCTAACACCCTGCACATAATAGAAGCTCAATAAATGGTTGTTAAATGAATTAATGGGTTCTTTAAGGAAGCATTTTTTAAAATTGTTTTAATTAAGCAGCTCTTTGTAGGACTTGAGGAGTAAAGGAGTCATGACCTGGAACCCTCAGGAGAATCTGTTTCAGGAAAGAAACGACAGTTTCAAAGAATCTGTAAATTGTTTCAGCAGAAGGAGACTGATGCCTTTTTACTGAGTCCAGCTTTTACTGGTGCATATTGTTTCATGAGTTCCCATTGTGCCACTTTCAGCTCTCCTGGATGGAAGATCTGTTCCCCTGTTAGTGTAAGAAAGTTAATGTACTACTAAGTGCTGTGCATAGGGATAGAAATCTATTAATAATACATATGTGGAGTTTGCCTAGCAAAGCCATCTGCCAAAGAGCTTTGCACTTCAGAGTAGCTTTCCATAATCAATAGTCCCACTCTATTCAATAAAAGATTACTAGAGCGTAAGATGTATAAAGCTTGATTGGCTCCCTTTATTTTGGTCGTCTGTTCAGCAAAAAATGACAAGTTAATTCTTTTCTAAATGAATTTACAACTTTAAAAGGACAACAGATATTATCATAAATTAGTCTTGCTGCAGACACTGATTTTTAATATACGCGCATTTAATTTGAATACCTTGCACTAGGGTTTCAATTCCAAGAGTGTTTGCAAATCTATATGTGCTTAGTCAAAACAGGACCATTCACTAATGCAATTATTCTTTCAGTCTGTCATCATTAAATCACTTAAGACTCTATTCCATGTTGCTTTGCTTTAAATCTAAGCCTTTAGAAGAAGGAGAAAAGAAATTCACATTTTGTAAGCAATTCTAAGCGTTCTGAAAGTGACAAAGCATGCATTCTAAAGGGCAGGGGTTGCTATAAAACTCTGATGGTCCTGCCGTCCTACTGCTATTAGAATCACTTTATGTCACCTTAGTAGGATGGAAGTCTTTTAAAAATAATCACTAAATGTGCCTACTTTTCTAATTTTGGCTTTGCTAATTTAGGATATCTCTATTCCTTGCTTCAGAACAATGCATTCATTCCTCATTCCTTCTGCCCTCCCCCCATCAATTTAGAGAATGGTTTGAATACAGGATTCCTTGGGTTAGACAACATCACTCTCAGGAAGACAAGCTGGCTACCTGGGCGATTGAATTTCTGGCCCTCGAGTAGCTTTTCCTAATCCAGAATTTGTCTCCTCTATCTCTTCATGGGAATATGTATTCCCACCATTAGAAATTTCTTTCTTTGGCTTAATCTTGGTTTCTTCTTTTAAACTGCATATACCTTTTTAGAATGATAAAATATTTAATATTAACTTTTAATATGTATCTTGTGAATACATTTATTGATCATTTCCTAAGAATAGACTTAAATTATGGGGTACATATGAAGAAATCGGGCAGTGAGTTCCAGGTGTGGGAGAAAGCTTCAGAAAGCAGATTCTAGAAGGTAAATGAAGAAAAACTGAATTTCACAGTCATAATACATGGTTGCCCTGATGTCTGAGTTCTTGTCCCCTTTCCTGGGCTGTCTCAGGTAAGAATTCAGTGCCAAGCAATTGTGCTGCTAGTACTTGGGCCAAAAGCAATTTGGAATCATTCTTCACTTCTCTCTTTATCTCCTGTCCACATATAATCCATGAGAAGGCTGTCTCCACCTTCACAGTGTGTCCGGAATCTTATCACTTCTCATCACATTCACTGTGACTGCCCCAGTTAAAGGCCTAACATCATGTCTCCTGGACTGGCAAAGGCCTCCAAATTCATCTCCCTTCTTCCACTCCCCTATAGTCTATTCTTTAATGAGTGGCCAGGATGATTCTTAAAACTTTAAATGTCATCATGATATGATTGCCTTCCTCAAAACTTGGCAGTGGTTTCCCGGCACATTTGGAGTAACACTCACAGCCCTTCCTCACCCCACCAGGCTCTCTGTAGCCTGGGCCCCGACTGTCTCTCACTCCCTCTCCCTCCTGCCTTGAGCTGCCTATCCCAACCACACTGGCCTCTGTGCTTTCCTAGAAAGTGCCAAGCACTGTCCTTCCCTGGGACCTTTGAACATGCTCTTCTTTCTGCCTAGAATTCTCCCTGTCCACCTTTTCTTATGCCCACTGTTTCATTTTATTCCGGATTCTGCAGACTTTCCTGGTCATGGCACTGAAATAGCTCTCCTCCTCCATTTCTCTCTGATGGACATGTGACTGATGCCGTGTTATGTATTGGTTCATTTCTGTCTGTCTGCCCCACTAGAAGGTCATCTTCCCAAGGTCAGGGACTTTGTCCTGCTCACTGCTATGCACTTCTATTGTCAGAAATCATACTTGGCACACAGTTGGAGCTCAAGATTTAGTTCTTGAAAGAAAGGAGGAATGAACACATGGTTGAGTAAATGATTTGCTTACTCTTGGGCAGGCTTATTTTTGTTCCTAGGGAGCTAGGGAGTCCTGCTTTTTGGTTCCTTCTGCCATCCATCTCTCATACATACCTTTACATTAACTGAGATATTCTTTCACAAGTTGTTTCCCCTGTGTATTCAGTATATGAGTGGCTGACAGTGTTCTCTGTCACTAATGGTGGGGACATTGGAGTCATTTTTACATGAACAGATGATCGCAGGTTTACCTAACATTCACAGTGACCAGGGAGCAAAATGGAGAATTTGACTTCAGGGCCTTGAAAAAGCATTACTCTTCAAATAAAGTGTCATTGCACCATTTGGTGGAAATTTGAATTTTTACAATTAGAGATTCCTTTATTTGGCTTATATTTTGTTTCTCTTTTTAACTTGTACTTATCTCCTGAAAGTGCTAAAAATCTGACCCTATGTGACCACACACAGCGTTCAAATTATAAAGTGACTGGCTGTGTGATATTCTCAAACTGTCTTTGTGTTTGAGACTGGAAGGAATTTATACTGGCACTGTAAAATATTACTGGTCAGTTGTCAGTGACAGTATCATTGTCATCAACTGATGATACTTTTTTGCTTCATCCCAGAAAGCAATTCCTCAGACCAAGACCAACATTTATTTGTCTTCATCACGGCTGGGCAGGTAGCTACCTGTCATCTACGGACTTGCTTTTTATATCCGCAGACCAAGTTACATGAGTTTACCATTCACCGTTTTAATCTACCAGAGAATCATTTCATTAAGAAGATGTGCTTTAGAATCAGATATACTTGTCTTTGCATCCTGCTCTTTCACTTACTTAATTATGTGACCTTGGCAAATGTCTTATTCTTTATGCCAATTCTCCCATCTGTAAAAGAGGAAGTGATATTTTTTCATAGGCTTGTTGGGAGGATGACATGAAGTCATGCACCTAGATTTGTTAGTGCAGTGCCTGGCACTGAGTAAGCATGCAGAACAATTTGGATGTTATTATTCCTTGGGGGATTTGTCCTGATACCCTAGAAGCCTGAATAAATGAATGCTTTGTCTATCCTGTTCAGCTGGGGTGTGTGACAAGACAAAGGGATCCTAGGTCACGTTCGTAAGGGGCTATGAGGATCAACTAATTGTTTTCATGTCATGGCCATTTACTTGAGGCATTTCTACACTTGGTTTCAGAATGCTGCTCACCCACAAAGGGCAGGACGCTGGGCTTTGAAATGCCCCCCGTTTCCCTCCAAAGCAGAAGGACAAAGTGAGGCTGGGTTGAAAGGCATCAGAGTTGAGAGAGAGTGGGTGGAAAGGCCTGATCTTTGACGTGGACTTAGCCATTAAAGAGGGTGCCCCTGGCAGTCAGAAAGCCAAGTTGTCCGGAGCCTGGAGGACTATCCCTGTAACGACTACTAAAGGAGATAACAAGCAACGTTTAGCTGAGCGGTCTCCTTTGATTTCTTATTCTGTCAGATCCTAGAGACACTTTCCCAGGTTGGTGGAATTCAGACTGTTCAGTTTTCATGGCTTCTGGGTGATTTTGATTAAACATAGATAGTGCATTTGAAAAAAAATAAAGAAAAAAAAGACAGACTATGAAAGGACCTGCATTTTAAAAAGGAATTTAGAAGCCCTTCACTGGTGTGTTTTTTCCTTTGCCTCTTTCTGGGTTGGTATTTTCTCTGAGGTAGTAAACAATAGCAGTAGTGATAAATGTCTTCTTTATCTTTAGAGAATTCGTTGTTTGCCAATGAATAGAATTTGGGTGTTTTTGGTTAATGAGCTAGCAACAGGGTTTTTGTTACATTATATATAAGACTATATATATAGAGATAGATAGATAGAGTTATTAAATTTTCCTTTTCATTTTTCTCCATAATGACTTCCCAAATTCCTCCATTGCTAATTCTTATAGGGTCATGATAAATTAATTGAAAAAGCAATTTATACAGCATGGCCCATTCCTTTCAAACAAGTGAACAGATTACTGTGACTTGCTATAATTCTAAACTCTCTAAGTTTCTTTTATGCTCTTTGCTGAACTTAGGTTCTTGGAACTTAGACCATGGCATTCCTGGATCCTTAATATTAGGACTTTGGATGAAATCAATTAAGTTCTTATAAGTACAGTGTTGGGGGTGTGTGTGTGTGTTTTCTGTATCAGCAGGGAACAAAAGGCAGGTGTAGAAGGACACAAGAAAAAAAGGAATGAACATTTATTGAACATTTATTATACTCCTTGATTCACATTTGGTATTATTATCCCTATTTTACAAAATAGAACTCAGTGAAAGTCACATGACTAGTAAGTGGCAAGGCTCAGATTCAGACCACGTCGGTTGGTGGTCTGCTTGCTGTCTATACCGCACTGCCCCTTTTTGCCTGCCTTATGTGCTCACTATATCATAGGAGCCTTGGAGTCAAGGCTATATCTGACCTCCTTAATAGACAGAGAGCTCTTCTTTTAGGGAATCATTGGAGGAAGAGGGTTTGAAATGAGAATGTGATAACCATCCAATAACCCACCCCTGCCTCACTGTGCCTTGCCCTGGAGTCCAGAGACAAACGAGCTACCTGTACCCTGAGACTCAGAGACACAAGAGACAGGCCTTCTGCCTGGGTCACCATGAAGCCAAGGGAGACAACTCTGTCTAGTGAGGAGAAAGGGCTTTGGAGCATCACCTCTGGAGAAGGACCGTCTCTGGGAAGACCTGGACTTTTCTCGATCTCATGCCCAGGAATTAGAAACACATTATTGTCTATATTCCCCTAGTAATAAACAGGACCTGAACTCTACATTTCAGACTCTTGCCCAGCCCGGTGACTGATTTTCACTTGGAAAACCCTGTGAAGATCAAATAGTGAGGCAGAGGAAGAAGAATTATTACAACAAACCCCACAGGATTGTCCAAATTCTTTTTCTACAATGGGCTTTTCACAAGACTGTTGATCCTCAGCTTTCAAGCTTTTTAGAATGATGACGCTCATTGTGAGAGGCTTTGCTCACTCTTAGGTTTCTTAGAGATTTGCTTCCTGATTTTGATGTCTGTTACTTGATTTCATTTTTACTCTGGTTTCTGTAAGGCCAGGGCCTTGGTGACACATGTTTATTTTTATTGCTACTTTTTCTTTTAAACAATCACATAACTGAGAAAACGTTCCTTAAATCTGAAATGGAACAGCGAATATGAGAATGTTCTTAGGTTTGGTTTACTGTTTAGAAGCTAATGAGTCTTCTGGTATTTATGGGAGTGCTGTAGGGTTCTGTTAATGCTGTGGGCTTGAGGAATGCTGTAATAAGCCACAAAAGGAAATTCTGTCTGCAGTCATTCTCCAGGTATGAGTGTAGTGTTGTTATGGTTGTTGTGTTTTCTGTAAGTTATGTACAAACTTCACTGTGTTTTTTCCTTTTATTTGTGTGTGTGCGTGTGTGTCTATCAGTGTATCTCAACCAGTTGTAAACCTGGAAGACATATTCTAAACCAGTATAACCATGGCATGTCTGTTTATGTAAGAAAAAAAAAAGTAATTGTCAATTAAATACAGTGGCACATTGTGAACTCATTTTTAATATGTATACCCTTATCTTAGTGGAGTCAAACTGATAGAAGTACCTCTATCAAGAAGGTTGAAAAATCGGAGGTAATCTCTGTCCATTTAAACTAATATGTTCAGACATTCATACACTGGCCCACTAATTAAAAAAGAAAGGCCAGCTTTCACACAAAGTCATCCTGAGGTTTGTAAAATGAAACCCCATGACAAGCTTACCTGCTATGTATTAGGCTCAATTGGTTTCCAGCTCCTTCCCTTGATTCTGTACTCTCTTAGAGCTTTGAGGCTGAGACATATCTACCGTTTATCCATATTTCCTTCCTTCGCTCCTCTGGGCCTGTACTATAAGCACGATAGGCTGCTGTGATTTTGCTGCAGGAAATAAAAGGGATTTAGTATTCAAAGCTGGTAAACATCTTTATCCATAGGCAAAGATTTGGTACTAGAAAGAGAGACGATTACGTACGTTTGATGTTGATGACCTAAGTTTCCTGTAGAATATTGTATTTTCCTTACTTCTTCTTCTTCTTTTAAACAAACCAAACAGATATTCCTGGAGGACCTCTGAATGGAAAGAATGCCAAGTCTCTCTCCTCCTCGAGCAGCAAGACCCCCACTGGCATATGACGGGACCCGTTTGTGGAGGTGGGATCCAGACCCGGGAGGTGTACTGTGCCCAGAGCACACCAGCATCCACGGCACAGAGGGCCAAGGAAGGTAGGCAGCCAGTTCTGGGGACAGATTCTGCTGCTGATTGGAAGGGAAATCAACACCAACACCATCTTCTCATATTCTCCTCGATATAATGGACCGCCAGCATTCACAAATTTAATGTTTGGTTGACTCTTTACAAGCTATCCGTAAGTTCTGTTGCTTGAAGTAGTTTGGAATAGTCAAAATAGTACTGCTAATAATATCAGTCTCAAAGGATTGTTGTGAAACTTAAATGAGAAAATATACCTAAGATCTCTAGTAGAAATGACTGCTACAGGCTAAGGTGCTGGTACGCTGGAGTGAGTCAGTTGATGAAGAGTTAGTAGCATTCTTTTTTTTTTTTTTTTCTATAAGAGAAGTTTTTTGTGAATTTGTGAGTGTGAGAAATTCTACAGACATTTCACTTTCAGATATCAAGGATCCATTCATTTATTGCCAGGTTTTAGATAATACGAAACTAAGAAGGAGGAAAAGGAGGAGGAAAGACAACTTTCTCCGTGGTGTGCTCTCTATTAGGCGTGTGTAATACAATCCATTTGTTTCAGAGTTTAGGATAGTGATAACATATAAGGACTGAAAAACTGGCCCAGATTTATTTAAGTCAATGGATTGAAAAGCTGAGAGTGTGCAGTAATGCTTCCACTCTAGAAAAATATATGGCCTCTTCCAGGCGCATTGGGGAACCCAACAGTGCCCTCTGTAGAAGTGGTCAAGGTGAGAATGTTTCCTTGAGTGTGCGTGTACATTCTCTGCTGTAGGACTTGGTTAGAGAGAGAAGATGCGAGATTTCTCATTGTAGAAATACATCCATTTCATCCTGTAAAGCTTTTCATACCAGGTGCCTTTTCTTGTGTGTGTGACATGGCCTCTCATCATTTCAGAGGCCATGACCATAGCCTTGGATGATTCAGCTCATGACTCATAGAAGGATCATCTTTACAGATACCTTAGCATTTGCTTCAACAATTGAAGTTACAGTGTCAAATTTATAGGGCTAGAGTTATTTAAAAATTAGTAGTTAAATTTTCTTCCTTCTCTAATGTCACCTTTGGAAAGTGACAATTTACACACTTTCTCTTCCAGCATAGAACATGACTGTGCTTACTCCTCTGAATTTGGAAGAACGAATTTAGATAAAAAGCTTCAGATTATTCTTTCAGACCTTGGTGATCTTTCTCTTCTACTTTCTCCTTCTTCCCTTTTACTGTTGTCTACAGTACTAGGATCTTCAGGGGTCAACACATACATAAGAATTTTGTAGAATTGGTATATTATGATCAATTTTAAGCTTCAACATTTAATCTTCTATTGACATCTTCATCTTCCTAAAGTTTCTTTAGTAAAAATAGCTTTCTTATCGATCACCTATTTCTATAGTGTTTTCAACCTTAATCATTCCAGCTTTCTTAATGGAAACATGCTGGGCAGGAAATTTGTACTTAGGAGGAAAGTGGAAGGATGGTGTTCTAGCATTGGAAGTCGTATGCTACATGTTGGGGGATGTTAAATAGAGGAGGGGTGTTAAGTGCAGATTTAGCAGCCTATTAAGCCCTGGTACAGTGTGCTTCAAGCATCTAAAAAAGAGGAAAAATATCTTAGGCCAAGGCATACTTCCAAATTAATACTTTGGTACACATGGAAACAGAAAGCCCTTAGAAAGCCTAAGCCTGGTAACCCAGTTCTCAGTGGGGGCACTTAGATGTGGGGACAAGATACATACACATGGATGTATATAACGCAACAATGTACTCTTGTAGAAATTTGAATACAGTAGTCAAACTATTGCTGCATTGGAAAATACAGAACAGCCACATTGCATTAAAGGCATGGTAAAGATTACTACTTATCTTTGTAATCATTACAAAGGTTTGATTTTGCTCTTGTTTGGAAGTGAACCAGAAAGGTTATTTAGCCATTACTTTCCTTTCTTATAAATGCTTTAATTTCCTGCTGTTATTATTTATGGATATACCTTGACAAATCTGGCAACATGAAAATGTCTTCTTGGCTCAAGTCAAATTGTTCAAGAGAACAATTGGATTGCAGTTATAAGGGACCAAAGAGTGTTTGCCCAATTAAAGAGGCAGAGTTTAAATATTTCTAACCTTTCTGCTAATGCAGTAACAAAGGCCAAAATTGATGACATTTTTTGCATTTCAGTTTTTATAAAGAACCGCTTTTTTGTTTTGGGTTTTTAAAATTATTGTTAGATTTGGAAGGGAGAGGGGATTTTAAGAGCATTGATTTTGGAAACTCTTTTCTCAGTCATAATTGACTTTTCCACAAGGTTAAGTTTTCCTTTGGCTCCAGGATACTCTGTTCACTCTCTGAAGTGGAATTGCTTGACTTTTATTCCTTGAAAATCCCACCATCCACTGTGAATTAATTACTCTGCATTCCAAGAACCTGATCTTAGAGGAACCCACAGTCTTAGGGAAAAAATTAGGTTAATTTCCATGGATCTCTCATGAAATAAAATGTAATAGACTATCTAGATACCAGAATAAAAACAACAACAACAAAACCCAGAAAAGAGTGCTAATTCTCTCCCAAGGGCCTCAGAGTCTCCTGCTGGATGCTGAGGATGAATGGGACTTCCGTGCAGTTCTGTTGCCAACTTATTCTTGTTGCTAGCCAAGTCTCCATTTGACCTCGATTCAGGGTGTTTGTCGGAATAGTATAATAACATCTATGGCATATTTACCTGGTTCTGCTGTTCACTGTCCATGTGGTGTTTTAACTGCAGCCAAAATAATGCTATAATAATCAATATGAGAAGTGTTACTAGTAATAGTAGACAGGCCAATAGATTGTGAATGAAAATGTAGCAGAGTATTTATGATTTTGTTTACCAGTTATTGTTGTAGAGAGAATTGTATTTCTCTTTTATAGTTCAGAAGCACCAGCAAGAATGATGCTAACCTATAAATCTAAAAGCTTGGATTTGGTGAGGCCATTTTCTTCTTGCCCTTTGGTCAGGTGAAATTAAAACCACTCAGCCTGCATTCAAGGGATATTTCTCAGATGGTAAAACATTGAAAGAAGGGATGCACTTTCAAAAATCTAATAAAGACAGGGAAAAATTTATTCCATTCGTGACAGTGTGGCCTAGAGATTGGCATATCAACAAATGTGGGATGAAATGGCTTAGAGATGCAGTGTATTTATATGGTGAAGAAAACAAAACAAAACAAAAACCTAAAAACTAAATCAAAAATTGGGAAAAGATATTGGTGTGGTGACAGTTAAGCACCATGTTTTAAATTCAGTATTTGGCATTAAATGGACACAGCTACTTTAGAATGCACACCATTTAGCTTTGAATTGTTAATTGTGTTAGTGAACCACTCCACACCAGTAAGATAGTTCTTGAAAGTCCTATGTCTCTATAATGCTGGGCCCAGAGTTGGCATTAAGACAGTACATGATAAGATAAGGGAACATGTCCTAGTTTTAAATATGTTGGTTTGGTGAGTAGAAAGTGGATGACCATCACACATAACTTTTTTTTTCAAAAATAATTTGTTATGTGCTAGCTATATCTTAGGGTCTGTCCTAGTCACTGGAATTGTAAAGATGCGTCATTAATACAGTCTTTTAATTGTGACAACAATTGTACTAACAATTATGCTATAATGTCTTAGGTAATGTGTCTTCAGTAGTGTGTTACATTTTATATATATACATATGTTTGTAATATATAGGCCATATATATATGTATGACATAGTTAAAACCATTTAATGATGCCTGAGAGTAATCTTCATAATGGAGATAATGCTTCAAGAGAGTTTGGAGGATCAACATGAAAGCATGTTCTAAGTGGAGACACGGAGAACATATGAAAATAAACGGAGATGTTTATATTCAGTGGTGGCATGTGAAGTGGTATGAGAGGAGCACAGGAAATAAGGAAGTTAAATAACACTTAAAAACTAGTCTCTAAGAAGGAAATAAGGAAGTTAAATAACATGTAAAAGCTAATCTCTAAGAAGGATGTTACATAATGATTAAAGGATCAATCCAAGAAGAATATGTAACAATTATAAATGTATATGCAGGCAACATAGGACCACCTGAATACATAAAGCAAACATTAACAGACATAAAGGGAGAAATTGACAGTAACACAATAATAGTAAGGGACTGTAACATCCCAATTACATCAATGGACAGATCATCCAGACAGAAAATCAGTAAGGAAACACAGGCCTTAAACAATACATTAGACCAATGGACTTAATAGTTATTAATAGATATATACGGCATGCAATCCAAAAGCAGCAGAATAAACATTCTTTTCAAGTGCACATGGAGCACTTTCCAGGATAGATCACATGCTAGGCTATAAAACAAGTCTCATTAAATTAAAGAACATTGAAAACATATCAAGCTTCTTTTCTGACTGCAAAGCTATGACTCTATAAATCACCTACAAGAAAAAAAAATTCAAAAAACGTAAACACATGGAAGCTAAACAATATGCTACTAAACAGCCACTGAAGAAATCAAAGAAGAAATCAAAAATACCTGGAAACGAATGAAAACAAACAAACAAACAAAAACCCAATGACCCGAAATCTATGGGACACAGCAAAAGCAGTTCTTAGAGGGAAGTTTGTGGCAATACAAGCCTACCTCAGGAAATAAAAATCTCAAATGAACAACCTAACCTTATACCTAAAAGAACTAGAGAAAGAAGGAAAAACAAAACCCAAAGTTAGTAGCAGGAAAGAAATTATAAATATCAGAACAGAAATAAATGAAATAGAGACTAAAAATATATATATATATATATAAAGATAAATGAAACTAAGAGCTGGTTCTTTGAAAAGATAAACAAAATTGATAAACCCTTATACAGCTTCATCAGGACAAAAAAGGAGATGACCCAAATCAATAAATCAAAAAGGAAAAAGGAAAAAATGAAACTGACACCACAGGAATACAAAAGATCATAAGTGATTACTCTGAACAACTATGTCAATAAAATACACAACCTAGAAGAAGTGGACAAATCCCTAGAAATGTACAGTCCCCAAGACTGAACCAGGAAGAAATAGAAGATATGAACAGATCAATTACCAGTAATGAAATTGAATCAGTAATTTTTAAAAATCCCTACAAACAAAAGTCCAGGACCAGATGGCTTCACAGGTATATTCTGCCAAACACTTAGAGAAGAGTTAACACTCATCCTTCTCAAAATACTCTAAAAAATTCAGAAGGAAGTAATGCTTCTGAACGCATTGTGTGAGACCAACATCACCCTGATGCCAAAACCAAAGACACTACAAAAAAAAAAAAAAAATATGGGCCAGTATACTGATGAACATAGATGTACATATCCTCAACAAAATTTTAGCAGTTCGAATTCAACACTACATTAACCACATTTGTGGTTCAATATCCACAAATCAATTAATATGATAAACTACATTAATAGTTCGAAGAATAAAAATCATGATTATCTCAATAGATGCAGAAAAAGATTTTGAAAAAATTCATCATCCATTTACGATAAAAGTTCTCCACAAGGTAGATACAGAAGGAACATAATAAAGGCTATATATGATAAGTCCACAGCTAACATCATGCTCAGTGGTATGAAAGCATTTCATCTAAGATCAGGAACAAGACAAAGATGCCCACTCTCAACAGTTTTATTCAACATAATATTTGAGGTCCTAGCCACAGCAATCAAACAAGAAAATGAAATAAAAGGAATCCAAATTGGAAAGGAAGAAGTAAACCTATAACTGTTTGCAGTTGATGTGATATTATACATAGAAAATCCTAAGGATAACTTTAAAAAAATCTCTGGAGTTCATCAATGAGTTCAGTAAATTTTTAGTATTCAAAATTAATATACAGAAATCTGTTGCATTTCTATACCCTAACAACAAACTATTGGAAAGAGAAATTAACCAAATAACCCCATTTATGATCACATCAAAAATAATAAAATACCTAGGAATAAACCTAACTAAAGAGGTAAAAGAACTGTACTTGCAAAATTATAAGACACTAATGGAAGAAACTGAAGACAACACAAACATATGGAAAGATGCTCTGTGCTTATGGATTGGAAGAATTGATATTGTTAAAATGACCATAGTACTCAGTGCAATCCCTATTAAAATACTAGTGGCATTTTTCACAGAGGAGATCAAATAATTTACAAATTTATATGGAAACACAAAAGAATAGCCAAATAATCTTAAGAAAGAAAAACAGAACTGGAGATATCACAGTCCCTGAATTCAGACTACAAAGGTACAGTCATCAAAATGTAGTATTGGCACAGAAACAGGCACATAGATCAATGGAACAGAATTGAGAGCCCAGAAGTAAACCCACACACTTATGGTAAATTAATCTACGACAAAGGAGGCAAGAATATACATTGGAGAAAGGTCAATATCTTCAATAAGTGGTGCTGGGAAAACTGGACAGCTACATATAAAAGAATGAAATTAGAACATTCTCTAACACCATATTCAAAAATAAACTCAAAAGGAATTAAAGACCTAAATGTAAGACTGGAAACCATAAAACTCTTAGAAGAAAATATAAGCAGAACACTCTTTGACATAAATCATAGCAGTATTTTTTTGGGGTCTGTCTTCTAAGGCAAAAAGTAAAAAAAGCAAAAACAAACAAATCGGATCTAATTAAACTTAAAAGCTTTTGCACAGCAAAGGAAACCATAGATGAAACAAAAAGACAGTGTACTGAATGGGAGAAAATATCTGCAAATGATGTGACCAGTAAGGGGTTAATACCCAAAATATACAAACAGCTCATACAACACAGTATCAAAAAAACAACCCAGTTGAAAAGGCAGAAGATCTGAATAGACGTTTTTTAAAGAAGACATACAGATGGCCAACAGGCACATGGAAAGATGCTCAACATCATTAATCATCAGAGAAATGCAAATCAAAACCACAATGAGATATCACCTCATACCTGTCAGAATGAACATAGTCAAAAAGACCACAAATAACAAATATTGACTAGGATGTAGAGAAAAGGGGACCCTCTTACACTCTTGGTGGGAATGTAAATTGGTGCAACCTCTGGAAAACAGTATTAAGGTTTCTCAAAAAAATAAAAATAGAACTACCATATGATCCAGCAATTTCACTCCTGGGTATATATCTGAAGAAAACAAAAACACTAATTTGAAAACATCCATGTGCTCCAATGTTCATAGTGCATTATTTATAATAGTCAATGTATGGAAGCAACCAAAACATCCATCAATTACATGAGTGGATAAAGAAGATGTGGTATATACATATATACAGCGGAATACTGCTCAGCCATAAAAAAGAACAAAATTTTTCTATTTGCAACAACACAGATGGATTTGGAGGGTATTATGCTTCGTGAAATAAGTCAGACAGATAAAGACAAATACTGCATGATGTTATATGTGAAATCTAAACTATAAAACAAATGGATGAATATAGCAAAACATAAACAGACTCACAGATATAGAGAACAAACTAGTGTTTAACAGTGGGGAGAGAGTAAGGGGGAGGGGCAATATAGGGGTATAGGATTAAAAAGTACAAATGTCAGTGTGCTAAGAGAATTCTCGTGAATGGTCATGTCCTATTTGCAAACTTATTTTGCAAAAACTTATACAAGAACTTTTTGAGATATGAAATAAACTAATTTACCTTATGAACAGATTTCTTAAGGGGCGATTAAAAGAGGTATTCCACCATCATTTGAGGGTCTAGAAATGTCCTTTACCTGTCTTTAGAAATTGGTTTAAAAGTCAATAAGCTCATTTGGGTGTGAGAATAAAGTGTCAGGAAAATAATATGCTTAGAAATTCCCTTAGCATCAACCCTTAGAGGAGAAATGAGACTGCTTCAATGGGGTTACAGCATTTTCTCTTGTTTTATAGTAACAGAGAATCACAGGTAACTGATGAAGTAGTGTTTGCTAATTCATAGCAGGATATTGGATGGCAGTTCACATGAGACCAAGAGATAGAAGACTTTTGGCCTGTAATATTTCTGCCTTGGAAACATACTCAATTATTAGGAATATATAGAGTATATACGAATATAATTCAAATATTCTCTCCAAAAGTGTGAAAGCTGATAAAAGTTTAAAAGGAAAGGAACATTAAATACTTAGAGGGGATTAGGTCACCTGGTGTCTAAATTGAGATTAGTTTCTAGTGGTTCTGTTTTATTGCATTTGTGTCTCAGTTTAGTGATTTTTTAAATCAAGTGTAACAGACTTATCTTAGTATGATATAGCAAATGTTTACTGAGTTACTGTACTTAGTGAAAATATTGAAGAGTGCCTACTTTAAGCATTCATTAGATTATCAGGCTGTTCTTGACATTAAAAATTTTTTTTAATTTATCTCAGGGTTTAATTCACATGATTGAAATAAGAGCGGGAGAGAGTTTCCCTTGACAAATGATAGAGGCAGAATATTTGAGGAGAAAGTCTACTATTGAATAGAAGTTACTCCTTGCGGGGGAGAATAAGCTTGTGGAAAAATGGGCCTTCTTTACAACATGTGAGCCCTGCTTGATTTGATCTCCTAAAAAGGAAGAACACGTGTTCTTTTTTGTTTAATATGTTATATATTTATTCAGAATTAGCACAACTGAATTGATGATTCAGCACAGTGTACTACTGAAACCAGAGTATGTGGCATCACAGAGGAGGGAGATCGTCAAGAACCTAGAACTAGATGTGAGTTTGGATCTTTCCAGTGGTTTTGCCAGTAACAGTTTAGCTTTTCTAATCCTAAAATTGCGCTAAGACCATACTCCTGTAACAGCACATCACTTTTTGCCTGATATCTGGCCATTCTGATTGTCTTTTTTACTCATTAAGCTGTAAAGCCCTTGAAAGACATGCTGGGGTCCTTCTTTAAATTTCCGAGTGCCAACATCTGTCATGTAAAGGGCAAATTTTTAATGCTGTGGAATTCAAAATGGAAAGCTCTTCAAGTGAGAGTGAAATACTGAGTTTTGTTAATTTTTTTTTTTTTTTTTTTTTTTTTGCTTTTTGGGTAACACAGTGGAAGAAATTGTTTTACTGTTGACAAAACCAAAATGATCTCCTATGTGGAGATCAGCATTCCATGCCAAGGCCAGGTGGTCCAGAGGCCCTGGAATGAAATCATATTAAATAGAAGATATGAGGATCAGGAAGTGATGGAAATGGTCCATCACTTGCAGAAAGATTGAGGAGGAAGGTAAAGGAGAGACAACAAAGACAGTCACTGGGCCAGCTTGGACTGAAACTGTGGCTTTACCCAGTGGTCTTGGCTCACTACGCTAGGTAGTTGATTTTTGAATAATTTTTATAGTTAAATATTGCCCCCTTTGTTGTTCCCCAGAGAAAAGAGATCATGGAAAGCACAAATGATTTCAAATTATTTATGTCTATCAGGTTTTGATCTTTAACAGTCTAGGAGGGGAGATGAGACAAACAAATAACTACAGAAATAAGTGCCTTACGAGAAAATAGGAATTTTAGGGAAGGGGAGGCTAAACCAGTGAGATGTGAGGGCGATAGGGTATGTTTGTTAAGAAGAAAGCTTTTACATGGGCCTTAGCAGAAGGGCATGCTTTAGACAGGGGTTCATATGAAGGGGACAGAATCCCAGGTGAAGCAAACCATGTGAGTAAAGACACAGAAGTGGAAAGTCATAGAACATATTTAGAGTAAAACCAGTAATCAAGTTAGACATGGATATGGAGTGGATGAAGATGAGGGCCATGGATTTAGGGTAGAGACAGAATGCTAGGCTGTGGTCTTTGGCCTTATAATGGTCATGAGATGCTAGGACTTGAAGTATTACCCTCTCTATCCCTGTGCAACACTCTGAGCTCCAACAATACTAAACATTTTTTTTTTTTTTTAACATTCTAGACCTTTGGAGCTAGTCTCTGTCTGACCACTGACCATGATCCTAAGGTGTCCCTCATTCCCCTTCACCCTCATGAACTACTCCCTAGCTCTGACCTATCACCTGGATGACCTCTACTTCTTAGAAATTGTTTCCTCTGGGAATCCTTTGAGATGACATAGGCTTTCTGCTCCCCAGTCACGTTATTTCACTGCGTTGTAATTGCACTGCTTGTGTGCGCTGTTAACCAGGCTACTGTGCAAGGTCTGTGATGTTGGGGACCTCGTCTGTGTTGTTCACTGTTATTTTCCCAGCATTTAGCACAATATCTGGTAAATAAAAGGTACTTGAACTGAATTCAAGCGTTACCGCTTCTCATGTTTCTTTCACCACCTTTGTCTTTCTTTCTCTTGGCCAATGCTCTACAAGGACGTGGTTCTCGGTCCATTTTCAGACTTGGATAAAACAGTGTATTGTAGTGCCTGGGATCTGGCCTCTTGAGTAGCAGCTGAGGAGCCGGTAGTTCAACCTGGGAGATACAACCTGAAAGGGTAGGAGACTTAGCTCCGTGAGGAGTGAAACGTCACTCAAGGGAAACATGATTCAGGAGGGAGCCAGGCTATTCCCAGTGCACCTGTATATTATTCCAATATCTTCTTTTTAATCCTTCCAGAGAAATCCGGTTTTCCAAATACACAAATCTGGCCTATATACCTTTGTGTTTTATTGTATTGGGTTGGCCAAAAAGTTCGTTCAGGTTTTTTTGTACCATCTTCTGGAAAAACCCAAAGGAACTTTTTGGCCAACCCAATAAAACGGTAGCCAGCAAAACACATTGCATAGCATTGCTTCATATTTTCCTTGCTTTACTCCTGGTGTTTTTTTCCCCTGTCACTGCCTCCTTGCCTTGCAACTTGCAAAGAAAGTGGGTTTTTTGGGGCTGTGCCCTGTGGCATGTGGGGTCTTAGTTCCCCAACCAGGAATTGAACCCATGCACCCTGCAGTGGAAGCACCTAGTCCTATCCACTGGACTGCCAGGGAAGTCCCAGATAAAATATTAACACCTTAATTCTCATCATAAGCTCTACTTTCTAGAGGGCTCAGCGACAACAAAACTCAATGAGTATTGAAAGAAAGAATGAGAGGTGCTATTTTTGTTTTTTTTTTTTTTTTTTTTTTGCGGTACGTAGGCCTCTCACTGTTGTGGCATCTCCCATTGCGGAGCACAGGCTCCGGACGCGCAGGCTCAGCGGCCATGGCTCACGGGCCCAGCCGCTCCGCGGCATGTGGGATCCTCCCGGACCGGGGCACGAACCTGTGTCCCCTGCATCGGCAGGCGGACTCCCAACCACTGCGCCACCAGGGAAGCCCAGGATGCTATTTTTAAGGATTTATAATAATAATCTAGATGAGACATAGCATGAGCCTGAAGGATGGTGGCAGCTGTAAAAGCTCTTCTTTTTCTCTTTCATTTTCCTTCTCTTTTTTTCCTCTCTCAACCTCATTTTCCTTCCTCTTCTTTTATGTATCATTCAGTTTTTTTTTTTCATTTCTTCCTGTTCCTCATCCTTTCCCTTTTCTTTTCATCTGGCATAAATCTTGAGAACAACATTGTCAGTACCTGTGGTCGACTTCACAGCAGTTGGTACATCGTCCAGCAAAAGGAGGAAGAGCTCAGTATGTATTTCTTGAACAAATGAATTCAAACCCCTGCATCTAGTCTTACCATTCAGTTTCAGGCATTTCTTTTCACATTGGAACAGCTCTTCTCTTCTTTGCAATCGTTCACATACACCTGCACTTCATTAGTAAAGAGTTAAGTTCTTTTCAGAGTCGAAGATTGCATTTGGAAAAAATCTGCTGAGACTAGTGCATTTACAATCTTTAGTTGGCTGTCTCACTAAACTTCATTTTGTCAGCTGGATTAGATTCTTCTCCAACACCAGGCCAAGATGTAATGAGGTTCCTCTTGGCAGTGCAATTTCTGAAACAAAGTTATCCCTTCCAAATCTATTTCTACAGCCTTGTTGAATATGTGAATGCAAGTAGGACATAGAAGAAATACCCACTTATTGTCCAGCTCTTCCTGCAGGAAAGTTTCACAACTTTCTCACCAATTTATTTTAGTCATTAGCATTTTTCCATGCTCTAGTTTGAACTTCACACCGAGTTCTGTCCTCAAGAGGGAAGAGTCACTTAATAAGATCTCTGTGTGTTTAAGAATGGCTGAATTACTCTTTGTGTCTTCTGGCCATTTTCTCAATAATGGAGAGAAGAATCAATTTCCATGTCAAGGAACTTCCCTGGTGGAGCACTAGTTAAGAATTTGCCTGCCAGTGCAGGGGACACGGATTCGATCCCTGGTCTGGGAAGATCCTACATGCCGTGGAGCAACTAAGCCCAGGCATCACAACTACTGAGCCCTCAAGCCACAACTACTGAGCCCATGCGCCTGGAGTCCGTGTTCCGCAACAAGAGCAGACAGCGCAATGAGAAGCCTGTGCACCGCAGCAAAGAGTAGCCCCCGCTCGCTGCAACTAGAGAGAGCCTGTGCACAGCAACGAAGACCCAACGCAGCCATAAATAAATAGATAGATAAATAAATAAATAAATAAAAGACACTTTGCTTTAAAAAAAAAATTTTTCCATGCCAAGAGAAAAGCTGAAAAAGCTGCCGAATTGTGATACCTCTTCTAATTTTAAGATTCTCTGTGTCTCCATGTGGAATATAATTGTAGTTCATTTTATTCTTTCAAGGTCTGCTTTTCTAAGACTTTGATTTTATTTCAAACTGTTGATGAGATGTACCTGAGTTGTCCCAATTCTTTTAGGCTTGAAGCTCAGTACTGAAACCAGATATTTCTTTTTGAATAAGCTGTAGCATTTTAAATGCAGTGTTCCCACATTGTAATTTTTATTGTCCTGCCCAGCCCCATATCAGATTTTTTCCCAGGATTCCAAACTTCAGGATATTGACTCTCCTGCTGCCAAATGTTCATGCTAAAAACCTGGGCAATATCCTTGGCATTTCACTGTCATTCACCTCTTTGCCCACATTCAGTCTGTCACCAAATTTTGTTAGTTCTGTTATTGAACCAAAACTTGGATCCACTCGCCCACATGCGGTAAAGCCAATCTACTGATGCTGGGTTGTGGTGAAGGAAAGTGCAGCGTTTATTGTAAGGCGCTGTACAGGGTATCTGGGACAGCTAGCGCTCAAAAAGTCTGAACTCCTCTATGGCTTTCAGCAAAGCATTTTTAAAGACGAGGTGAGTGAGGGGTGTCCCAGGGCATGTGATCAGCTTGTGCATAACTCTCCAATTGGTTGATGATGAGGTAACAGGGCAGTGACACAGGGGTTAACGGTATCAATCCTCAGGTGCCAGTAGTCCTGGGGACTATGTGCTCATGGTCATCAAGTAGTTAATCTGGTGGGGTTTTAGCATCTGTAAAGCAACTCAGGAAACATGCATCAGATACTATTATCTAGGTATTCCACAGAGGAGCTAAAGTAGAGGATAAGGGGGACGGGACTGTTCTGGGAAGCCCCACGGGGTCCTGCTTGGTTACAGCTCTACTATTTTTTTGTTTGTTTGTTTATTCTATTTATTTCTATCTCCCTTCTAGCATTATTTCTCATTTGAAACTACTGTAATAGTTTCCTGACTTATTTCCCTCCTTCTACTCTTACTCCCATATAAATAGAGTGGGGCCTATTCAATGTGGTTTAGCACATGGTCTCTGCAGACACACTACCTCTGTCCACATTCTCACTCTGTCACTTACAAGCCGTGTGGGGATGATGATCATTCCTAGCTCATGAACACACACCCTTACACATCACTTACAACAGAACCTTATACAATAGGCACTGAATAACTATGAGCTATTATTATTTTTCTTTTCCACACTCAGCTGAAGCAACTTGACAAGAAAGCTTATCTGAGTCTATCGCTCCCGTGCAAAATGACTTCAGTGACTCCCTCTGAATTAAAACTTCATAACGTCTCTCACATAGCCATGTACGATCTGGCCCTGGCATACCTCTCCAGCCTCGACACCCTCCCTTCCACTCATTCTTTTCCAGCCACATGGTGTGGCATTGAGCAAGTTAGTTGACCTTTCTGTGCTTGAGTTTCCATCTTGTGACTAGAGGCTAGTCACCTAGGCAGCAAAGAACAGAAGAATCATGGACCCAGATCTTAAACATCTTGATTCAGAGCTGATACTCTCGCACAGTACATTTAAGAGACTAGTCATTGTGTCCCTGTTTCAATGAAGAAGAATGAGGGAAGGGGGAATCCCCTGGCTAAGCAGCCATTTTCTAGCAATGGCTGCACACTTTGGAAGAGAAACACAGATCTTTGAGGGGCAGCTCGCTGTCTCTGCCACCGGTATTCTTTTCTATTAATTAATTACCCCTGTATTAATTTCCTATTGATGCTGTAATAAACTTAATGACTTAAGACAACACAAATTGATGATCTAACAGTTCTGGAGGTCGGAAGTGTGAAATGGGTCTCACTGGGCTAAAATCAAGATGTGAGCAGAGCCGTCTTCCTTCTGGAGACTCTGAGGGACAATCCATCCCTCACTTTTCCCAGCTTCGGGAGGCCCCCCTTATTTCTTGTCTCGTGACTCCTTCCTCTGTCTTCAGAGCTACCTGGCAACATCTTCAGATGTCTTTCTATAACCTTTATTCCTCCCTCATCCACTTATAAGGATCCTTGTGATCACATTGGTCCCACCTGGATAATCTAGAATAATCTCTCCATCTCAAAGTCAGTTTATGAGGAATCTCAATTCTACACCAACTTAATTCCCCTTTGCCATGTAACATAATGTATCACAGGTAGTAGGGAGTAAGATATAGACATTATTCTGCCTACTCAAACCCTTTCTCTACCGAGAAATAAACCAATACTTGCGGTTTACTAAAATTAAACAAGAGGGTGGTCCTTGTGAATATATGGGTATGTAGTATGATGTTAGGGGGTACAGAGGTCCAATTAGCTTATAATTAAGAATTTAGGTGCTGAAGTTGGGATTGCCATGTTTGACCACCACCTCCCCTGTTTCCTACCTATATAATGTTGGATGGGTCACATAGCCTCTCTAAGCCTTCAGTCTTCTCCTCTGTAAGATGGAGATAACACAGGACTTCCCTGGTGGTCCGGTGGTTAAGAATCTGTGCTTCCAATGCAGGGGGTGAGGGTTCGATCCCTGGTCAGGAAACGAAGACCCCACGTGCCGTGTGGCGCAGCTAAAAAATAAATACATGAATAAAAATAAAATAAAATGGAGATGACAGTGGAGTTGTCAGGAGAAAATGAGGTGATCCATATTTAAAGGAGAAAAAAATTATAGCCCAGTACCTGATATATACTGAGCACTCAATAAGTACAAAGTGTTATTTGTTCTTTTTCGGAGAGTAAAAGCTTTGCTTTCTTGTCTATTCGCACATTTATCGGGGCCCTGCCGTTGGTGGCACAGTGTATCAAATATTAGAGATGGAGAGATGCACAAATCAACCTTGACTATCAGGAGGTCAAAGCCAATTTGGAGAAACATAAAAATGAATTATGTAGGTATAATATAAAGAATATTATATTCTCAAGGTGTGTAAAAAGTATTTTTCAAATGCAAGGTTAAAAAGCAAGCAACCCAGAAGAGGAGAGGAGTACGTCTTTTAAAGTTTCTATTAAAATGCAGATAGTTCAGCTTCTTCATCTGTAGAATGAGGAAATTAGAATATGATCCAACAGCAGAGTTTCTTTCGCTAATAAGATTATGTGATCAGTTCTCTCTGGGAAGGGCGTGACTCAGGCACTGGCCAGATACTTCACTGCCCTGCATCTGATACTTCGCTGCCCTGCATCTGGTATGATGTGTATAGGAAAGGTCACTCCTGAAGCTCCGTGTCAGTTAATATCTTCTTGAGATTAGTCAGTCACCAAGAACATGGCACTAATCTGTGAGTTCTCTACGAGTGCCTTCAGAATCGACTGCTAACAGATTTGGTACTTCCCTAGAAATTGGGAGGTGGGTATGTAAACATCCCATTCAAAGCATCCCAGTTGACTTTAATGGATGAAGTCCACAGACCATGACTTAAGCACCAGTTTGACACAGAAAAAGCAGTAGATGTGCGATTTTTGGAATGGTATAATAAATAGAACATATAACAAAAGTTTTGACTTTTTCAGAATGTTCCCCAGGGCTGTTCAGTTACTTCATTGAAATGACCAGTCATAAAATGACTCTCCAGGATTTCTTAGTATGTAAACAGAGAATTGAAAGACAAACAGTTCTAAAGAAATTGTGCAAAGTCATTGTAGCAAGAGCTATTAGTAAGCTCAAATGTGAATAGCCGACACACATCTCAAGAAGAGTAAAGGGTCTCAGATATTATTCTACTTGCCAGAAAGCATGTTTGCCTGCAATCTTTTCATAGATACTGGCAGAAGACATCAGACCCCTTGGTCAGAGACAAAGGGCATTTGTTACTCACAGCCATGTCAGTTGCCAGAACGTCATCATTGGTACTGGTTTCTGGAGCCCCAGTTCCCATAGTGCAACACACAGGGGCCTGTGATGCCTGCTCGCATAGTGAGTTGTGCAAGGGGAGAGAGACATTGAGCCTTAGAGACCCCAGTCCTTCATAATGGGCTAGAAGCAAACCTGTACAACCTTTGCCCTAGAGGGTGACTTTATCCTTCTCTTCCAAGGCTGTTTGCTCTACAAACATACTTTAAAAAATAGTCTGGAACAAAATCTGTCATTATCTCTGATCTCAAGATATGCAGAAATATGACAGATCCATGGAGAAACTCTCGCTACAAAACAACAACACACATGCGTACACATTGGTTAATATATCTCTTACAACGAAAAATGTAACAAATTGTATATAGTGAGTGATCTGCTGGTTTTCTGATTATAATCAAGACCTAGTATCTCCACTATATGAAACCATAGAATGCCCCATGCTCTCCAAAATCTTTGATTGGCTAAAAGCAACCTCATTTTACAGTATCTTGTCTTGCAGTGTTAGTTCATAAAAGGCAATTATTACAGTAAAAACACACACAGTCAACAGATACTTCTATTTAGAAAATGTCCTCTCTATTTTGAAAATTACAGCATCCAGACTTCTGGGAAATGTGTTCTATTTCCCTGAATCAAACAGAAACTGTAAAAGTATTGGGCTATTGATGTGCACCTTTATCCAGCAAGCTCTAAGAAGAATTTATTAAGGGTAGAGAAACAAATATGTAACAGATTGGCTTCTCCTGCAGAAGTTTTTGAGATGTGAAATTTTAAATGATTCTGCCAAATTGTTGGTTGGTAGAGCTAATATTTTGGAAATTCTACTCCAGACAATGAAAGGTTTGTACGTATAACTTGCTACCTATTAATCTCAAGGTAACAAACTTTAAAAAAAATAAAAGATTTTATTGTGGGCATTTTCAGATGTACATGGAATTGAGATAATAGTTATTACACTTTGATAAAATGGAATTATGTGGAAAGAAATACTGAACTGAGAATGAAGTAAATAGAATTCTAATTCTGTCTGTACCACTGATGATGATACTTAGCCTTAGGCAGAGGGGTTACTCAATTCTGCCTTCAATTTATCCTTTTATAAATGAAAGATGATAGAATGTATTCATTCTCACCTCATAGGTATATTAAATACTAGTGGGAAATACAAATGAAAAAAGTTAGTTACATTCTGAAGAAAATTTGTTTATATGTAATTATCTTTTTCTAGTTACCTGTATAGTCTCCTTTCCCTGAAATAGAATTGATTGGAGACACTACAGGTACATCATTTCCCCAAAATTCTACACCTGCAATTTTCTTTTTTCTAGTCAGGACATACTATGAAATTGGTCAGACTCATTTCGTATTCTTTAGACCGGATAAAGCTTGAAACCACATCTATCGTTTTTAAGACTGATAACTTCATTTAAATAAACTATGTAGTTATTTGTTGATTTAAGAGTACTTTTCCACCTTTATGTGTTTAGGCTATGAGAAACTATTATTTGAAGCAAGAGTTAAAGAAATGGAATCTTGGAACTAATTGAGCGGAAAATTAGGTAACATTTAAGCAGTAATTATCAACAAACCTGGTGATATGAATGGCCTATGGTACTTGTCAAATGTATATGTTTCTCAGCTCCTCCCCTGTCATTCTGCTTCAGTGGGTCTAGAAATTTGTAAATTTTTAAAGTGATAAAACAGGTGATTCTTATACAAGAGGAAGGTTAGGGAACATTGACACAATTTAATATTTTTATCCTAAATATGCAAATTGAGACCTGCCGTAGTTGAACTTGCCTGATCCTCAGCGTTGGTTCGTTGCAGACCTAAGGGTAAGCCCAGTGCCTTGGACTTCTGTTCATTGCCCACTTTTTTCACCTGTTACCCTGGCCTAAAAGTTAATGTGCTTACAAAATATGCACCATCTATACTAACTTACACTGATTTTTGTCTTCACACTCACTAGTCTAATACTTTCTTTCCAGCTAAATTTGGCAACTGTTCAAGTTCTAGGGTCTGGAAAGCAGCCCCAGGGATTACAGAGCTCCTGTAAGGACTTGTTCCAATGATAACTCTAGACGTCGAGGCTCAGTGTGGAGTCTGCAGCGTTAGCAACGAGGCTTTGACTGATTTGCTAACTCTAATTGTTTTTCAGCTAGGATTTTATGGGTTTCTGTTTCCTGGTTATTCTTACATCTTATAGAAGCTACGTGGCTTTTCTTTATGACCCTGCAGAAAGCTTCTATTGTGATAATACTGTGTCAAAGATCCTTGAAAATCTGTACCCTGTTATAAAGACGAAGATGATTATCTTTGTACTCAGTTTCCAAATGGCTCGAGGTAGACTTAAAGCTTAAAAGATATGGTGGCTATAGACCAGGCATCAGTCTATGAATATTAATTTAGTAAGACTTCATCTGGCTTTCTCTTTATTCTTAGTAGGGGGGGAAGCCTTAGACAGTATAATTTAGACCCTGCTGTCACAAGTAAATGTGTGTTGTTCTTTCTATGTCAGAAAGAAGGCTTCCTAAAGGAGCTTTATTTTCTTTTTCTTCCCGTCCTATTTTGAACATTATATAATACTTATAAACTCAGCTTTCCACAGCAGTTTCCTCGTTCCATTTATAATTACAAACAGTTTTTACCTATCTGTTGACCATTTTTATCATGGGGTGGGGAACTTATGAAATAGATCTGAGTGCCTCATGATCATTTCCAAATGAGTATATGGGTGAGCATTTTGGGGAAAATGTAGGACTTGAAAGAAATTTTTATTCAGGTGTACTTGATATTTGATGTTAGAGGACATACCGGAATATGTTTTGATGTTTATCCAGAGGATTGTTGAGGCCAGGGGGTGGGGGTGGGGGGCGGGGGGGCGGAGAAAAGGAGGTCCTTCATAACTCAAGTAAGAGCCACCTTGGGAGGGGGTAGCATTGGAGAGATAGAGGAGAGAGTAAGGAGCTGGGGGATGGAACTGACAGGTGGGTGAGGCCCATAACTAATTGTGGATATGGGCAGGTGAGGTTGATTTCAAGGGCCTGGATGAGACAGTCACTGAAAAGACACATGTTGCACGGCTCATTCCTTCACATATTTTAACAGTATATGTAGCTTTACCCTACTTGCTCAAAGGGTTGCCCTGTATCATCATTTATAATCTCCATAATTACTAGACTCCCCACTCCTACTCAGACCCACCTCCGTTTTCAGAGAAGCCATGTACACATCTGTCCTTGGACATGTTTCCTTTTAATTGGAGAGTATTGGAATAGACCAGGACACTTTATTACTTGTGTTCATGTAACATAGTAGCAATACATTTATTAACTGCCTAATCTTAAGTGACTGTCTCTCAGCTCTAGACTAACCCTTCTCTCTTTATGTAGGTGAAGGCTAGAAGTCGAAGTATAACCTTAGCAGTGTGGTCGTGACCATTCCTGTTATCTTTACTAACTGAGATAGTGGAATCATAGTGTTTGCAGTTTGAAAGGGGCTGGATTGATTGGCTGGTGCAGACCTTTCTCTGACACGGTGAATTCCTTTTGAAGCATCCCTCAGTGTAGTTTGAGATTGCATGCTAGTGATAACTAATTTATTACTATATAAACTTCCAGTTATTGCATAGACTTCTCTTATGTTGAATTGCTTCTTGTTAATTTCCATCCATTTCTCCCAGCTCTGTGCTTAGGAGCTACGTAAAACTGATCTATTTTGTATATGAAAACCCTTCAGAATGTAAAGCTAGCCACACTAAACTCCCTACATTTTTTCTCTCTATACCAAACATTCCCGTCTTCAACTTTATCTTCAAGGGTCGTATTTTCATATTCTTTCATCATAAAGGATGCTTAATGAACTCTAATCATTTCATAATGAAGTATGATTTCCTTTCATTGTGGTTACTTGACCCTTTAAAAATAAGCCTTTGAATTTGGCCTGGGATTATTATCACACTGAATACCCTGTGAAATCTACCCTCTTTCCCTGTTCAGAATTGGTTTGTTTTCTCCCTCCACTTCCACGTCTAAAATTTCTTATGTAGTAAGGCCCTAAATAATTTATCTTAAAGCAGCCTAACGGGACAGAGTTCCCTGGGTGAAGGTGGGGAGTATAGGAATTTTAATGGGTCATCTAGTTATGTGGAGTCTGAAAAATGGGGCCCCAGTGTCTTTCTCTAACAGCGTAAAAAGGGACTCCCCTCCCTGCCATGCAGACAATATGGAAGGCTAACTGGTTTTCCCTCTGGAATAGTGCTTCTCAGATGTTCATGAACGTGCAGATTACCTGGCGATCTTTTAAAATGCAGATCATGAGTCAGTAGGTCTGGGCTGGGATGGGGATCCTGCGTTTCTAAGCTCCCAGGAGATGCCTGTGCTTTTGCTCCATGGACCACACTTAGAACAGCACTGTCCATTAGAAGTCTAATGTGAGTCACAAGTAGGAGACACACAGTAATTTTTCCAGGAATCACATTAAAAAATTCAAAAAGGAAAAAAAGTCAAAAGAAATAGGTGAAATTAATTTTAGTAATATACTTTGTCTAGCTTAACATATCTAAAACATTATTATTTCAACATGGAATCAGTATAACAATAACAGATATTTTAAAATTATTATTATTGAATTATTTTTTGTATTACATGTTGTAGGTATTTTGTACTTATAGCACATCTCTTGGATTAGCCACATTTCAAGTGCTCACTAACTACACGTGGCTATGTGGCTTCTGGGTACCATATTGGATCGTACAGCTCAAGGTATAAGAGAGTTGGATATCTCAGAACCTGGGAATAATACAAATAGCTAGTATGTGTTGATGCTTGCTTTGTACATAACACTGCTCTGAGACGTAAGTGCTATATAAGTGCTTTAGATGAGTCATTATTATTCCCCATTATACCCATAAGAAAGAAGGCTCTACACTGGCAGTAACTAGCCTAAAGTCACAATGGCAGGGCCAGGATTTGATCTAGAGTCTGACTCTGGAGCTTGTGTTCTTAACCACTGCTCCAGGGCAGGGAGCCCTCTGAGGGAAGCAAGTCCTCAAGAAATGGGAGCAGTGGGCCTGGCGTTTGGGAAGGAAAGGCCAGGCAAGATGGTTCCCTGTGATGGGGTGTGGCCACTAAACTCTGACACTGAGGTGCAAATTGCTTTTTATGGATGGATGTAGTTTCCCTATGGTATCCTTAAGGCTTTGGTGGTGTTGATTAACTTACAGGTTAGTAACAGAGGCTGCCTGTTGACCGTGCCTGTGGGGATTAAGGTTGCTGGAGAAGTAAGGGGGATTTTGGACCTATACCTGCAGTGGTGGAACCAAGGCCACAGAGGCACCTGGGTCAACTGGCCCAGTGGTCCAGAGGGGAAATGGGATCTGCCCCAGGAAGTGATCTTGCACTCTGGGGGAATCCTCAGACCCATTCCCAGGGCCAGGCCTTCCACAGCTCTGTGGGGTGAGGGCTTGGATGTTTTGGTTTGCAAACCAAAGGGAAACAGCAAACCTGTGGGCCCTTCTCTCCCATCTCAGCAGTGGTTGAGGCATTGGTTCTATAAGTTCCATCTATTCCGGGCTGTAATTTACCTGGAGCAGGAGGTTAATTTTATTTTGAGAAGCTACAGGATCTCTTTGTCTACTTTAGATTTTTGATCCCTTCTTAACCAAGATGTTTCTACCTTTTTCACCTGGAGACAAGGATTTCAGTAATTACAGCAACAATGCTAATTCGAAAGGTGCCTAAAAGGGCAGGCTCTGGACTCAGAATGTTGTGTTCAGACTCAGTCCATGTCCCCTGCAAGCTGTGTGACCTAGACAAAGTCACTTATTACCCTCTAGGAACCTGTTTTCTCCAAGCCTAAAATAAGACCAATTAATAATAGCTCTGTTTACACAGGGCTGTTATAAGCATCGTATAAAACAGTAAACATAAAATGCTTATTAGCTCAGTACCTGCCACTGAGAAAAGTAAATGTTAACTCTTAAACTATCATTGCTATTGTTCCCCTTATGTCTCATTATTCTATTTGCCAAGCTGAAAAGTCATCCAGTCATTTTTTTTTTTACCGTAAAACTTTTAAAGTGCCCCTTGCCCTCTTTTGCATTCTTTAGCATTTTTACAGGCCCAATTTATTCCAAGCTTTAGCCCTCATAACATTATTATAATGCCATGCTAAACTCACTAACATATGGTCTTGGCTGTGTTTCCCTCTTTTTATATGTGTGCAAGCCTTTACAATGTGTGCTCATCGGAGAGTTCCCATGCAGCCCCACAAGCCCCCTTGGAGCTTTATTCTGTCAAATCCTCTATGGTGTTCTTGTAATTTGGGGGGGGGGGGGTCAGAATTCCTTTCAGGGTGAGCCTACAACATAAAATGTATTCCATCTTATGAGATTTAGCCCACGGCTTCTGGAACTTTCATTTCTGAATTCTGGGTGCAAGTCTAGTTCAGCTCCTGCATCTGTCACCAACTCTTAAGGAACTTGAAGGGAAACCAGGGTGCAGCAGGACCATCCATGGCTGGTTCCCAATTGACCCATCTCCGTCTTGGAACAAGGCTCAGTCTCTGAACGCAGTCTCCAAATAGAGCTCCAATGAAACAATGATTTAATGAGAAATGGATGTTTTCCTGAAGATTTGGAGGAAGAAAACAATGAAGAGACATATCCTACATCATACTCTTCAACTCAGTAGCATTTTTCATTGGACCATTAGGCACAGTGTTCTGCCTCAATTTTATCCTCCAAATTCTTATTCTCTGGTGGCTTCTTTATCTTTTTTCTTCTTTAAACTCATACCCTCCTCCTCCTTCTCCTTCTTCTCCTTCTTTAGGACAATTCACTTCTTTTTATGTTAACCATACTATATTTAGCCAATCAAAAGTTTGAGGGTTAGAAAAATAGTGTCTATATACTGCCACTGAATAGGACTATAGGGGACAGAATCTCAGTTAATCCCATTCAGATTGCTTTCTGCCAGTGCTCTTGTCATGTCTACACTGGCAAACATAGCCTCTCATTTGTCAGACTTTGTTCTGGGGTAGCAGCTCCTTTCCCTACTTTCTTTACAACTTCCACTATGAATGTACCGTCAATAGATTCTTCTAGAAGTTCTGCTTTTGGTTGAATGAGATTTTCATAAAATATTTGAGCAGTTAAAATTCTCATTTTACCATAGGGGCTTCCCTGGTGGCTCAGTGGTTGAGAGTCCGCCTGCCGATGCAGGGGACACGAGTTCGTGCCCCGGTCCGGGAGGATCCCACATGCCGCGGAGCGGCTGGGCCCGTGAGCCATGGCCGCTGAGCCTGCGCGTCCGGAGCCTGTGGTCCGCAACGGGAGAGGCCACAACAGTGAGAGGCCCACGTACCGCAAAAAAAAGAGATATACAAACATTAAAAAAAAAAAATTGTTGCGTGCAGCTGTATCTCATTTTATGATATAAAGACATCTATATTACTTTGGAAAATTCAGTTCACCCTCCCTTTTAAAAATACATAGGAATACTTTCAGAATTAATGTTTATTTGTATTTAAATAAGCTATGAGTACATCCACACTGCTTTTAATATAAAATCATCTAATTGTGTTTTTAAATTAAATAATTATCTCATTATTTTTGTTGCTTTTTCTCTCAAATTAAGACTTCATAGAAAGCAACTGTAATATTTTAAAACATAAATCACTGTCTTTTTGATATTATAACCTGTTTTGCTCTGATGATATATTTAAATGTACAAAAAATTGGAGTATGCAACTTCTCAAGACAGCTTTTTAATAACTTGACTACTGTCTAAACAAAAGACAAAATTTGTAAAATTCTACAGCATTTCAGCTGTTTTAAATGTCTGTATTCTCTGTATGCATCAGAATTCTGCCAGAGAATAACATATCGTATTAGTTAATGTATTATCTCCTGATTATTGCAAAAAAAAATTCAGCATGTAGATTCAAAACAAGCAAAACACAGGTACTGAGAAGCACTGTAGTCAAAGTAAAAAGATAGATTCCAACCTACAGTCATGAAAATGTGCACTGAATTCAAGAATTTCAGAGCCTTGAGCTGGAAGAGTCTAACATGGTGAAGAAAAGGGAAAACCAGAATCACACTGGCCGGGTTCAGGTCCTACCTCTGCTTTTGCTAATTATAGAAGCTGGGGCAGAATTTTAAAATTTCAATTGTCGCACTGGAAACTGGAGATACTAGTAGTACTTGTCTCATAGAATATTTTGCTAATTGAACCGGAATATACTTGTAGACTGCTTAGTCTACAAACTTAAGGTCAATATGTGGTCTAGTCCATGCATTCCCAAAGGAGATGATATTGCCCCCAAGGGGACAAAAAAAGGTTCTTGGGGTGAAAAAAATCTTACACTTTTTACATATAAAGTGTATGTATATAAAACTTACTTACACACAGTATATTTGTGGTGTGAAAATGTTATAGGGGAAAAAGGGGAAATAAGGGAAAAAATGTTTACAGATGCTCCTTGGGGAGGAGATAACACAACAAAGGTGAGAAACATTGGATAGTCTCTTTATTTTACAGAAGATCAATTGCTAAACAATTTGCCCAATTTACACAGGTAGTGGTAGACTTTCAGTTTAATAGATTTTAATGATAGTATTGATATTTGGCCAACTGGCTTTTCAAAATCATACTCAAATTATTCAGAACATTGACTCCCTGACCTGCTAATCATAAAGATTTTTGAAGATATAAGTCCTTACTGCACTCTCTGCTACCCCCTTTCCAGTCCTGACCCAGTTCTTCTGAGTTGGATCTACCTTAGACCCCACTGGTTTATCCAAGTGGGAAGCTACTACTTTATAATATTGGCCTTGACATAGTGAAAAGCTATAGAAAGTAGGACTTGTAACGTATGAATAGGCCTGGGAGGAAAAGAACTTTCAACCAGTTTTGCAATGCAGGGGTTTTGGTTTGTAATTTTTCTGTTACTTCTAAAAATGTATAATGCAATTTCTCGTACAAAAGAGTGAACTATTCTGCATTTAAAAATGTTTTAGGCGGTGTCTCATTCCCCTCACTACTTAGGAACCTGGTGAATCCCATGAGCCTTCCTTTGAAGTCAAATTAACTTGTTCAGTCTAAAACAATTTGCAAATTTAAAGCGGTGTGTGCTAACAAGGCTGTCAGGTACAGTGAGCCCTTTTCTTTCCCTTCCTTTAAAAACAGGATGGTGCGCGTATTTGTTTTAGAGAGCAATAGTTCTTTCTTGGCTCTCTTAAATAATCACCACATATTTCCCCTTTTGTGGCCCCTTAGGAATGGCTTTAAGCTTTGGAGTTTGTGATGTTCTTGGAGGACTGTGTCACCTCAGAGAACATGGATTTCCCCTTCTCGTTACCATTATTTAAAATTTCCATTGAGTTATTCCCGGGTTGAAACATCCACCTTCTACATCCACCTAAATCAGACCTTCTAAATCAGATGAAGGCCCTTCTTGCTGATGGAGTAACAGGGCACCCTGTGACTGATACTGAAGTCTGGGAGACTTAGGTCTGCTTTCTTTTGCCACCTTCTGACCTTTCTTACCAGATCTTCCTGTTCCGTGTCCCTTTCCCTGTCCCTGCTCTCTGACACATTTCTATCTCAACCACATTTTTTTTTTTTTTTTTGTATTTTTAAAATATCCTTTTTCTTTCCAATTCTTGCCCAATGGACTTAGGGATGTTTTACGGTCACCTCTGTTTTTCCTCAGTTGATGGGTTGGATATGGTTGATAAGGAAAAAGAATTGGGCTAGTGATGCTATGTGTACCCAGTGGAGGGTCAGCTTTACAGCCCTCCTTCTCCAAGTTCCAAGCTGCCTTAATTGCTTCTTTGGTCATCCTTTGCTCTTTAAGAAAATCTAGGGGTGGGCTGCTTATTGTGAACTCATGGTAATAACTTAGGAATGACTTTAATCTTAAATTTTATTTTTTATAAATGTATTTATTTATTTTTATTTTATTTTTGGCTGCATTGGGTCTTCGTTGCTGCGCGTGGGCTTTCTCTAGTTGCAGTGAGTGGGGGCTACTCTTTGTTGTGGTGCACAGGCTTCTCTTTGCTGTGGCTTCTCTTGTTGCGGAGCATGGGCTCTAGGTGCGTGGGCTTTAGTAGTTGTGGCACGTGGGCTCAGTAGTTGTGGCTTGCAGGCTCTAGAGCGCAGGCTCAGTAGTTGTGGCGCATGGGCTTAGTTGCTCCCCAGCATGTGGGATCTTCCCTGACCAGGGCTCAAACCCATGTCCCCTGCATTGGCAGGCGGATTCTTAACCACTGTGCTACCAGGGAAGTCCCTTTAATCTTAAATTTTAAGATGAAAATAATCATTATAATTTAGTTTCATCCTCTCCATCAAACTTTTAGTAATTTTTTTTTTTTTTTTGCGGTACGCGGGCCTCTCACTGTTGTGGCCTCTCCCATTGCGGAGCACAGGCTCCGGACGCGCAGGCTCAGCGGCCATGGCTCACGGGCCCAGCCGCTCCACGGCATGTGGGATCTTCCCAGACCGGGGCTCAAACCCGTGTCCCCTGCATCGGCAGGCGGACTCTCAACCACTGCACCACCAGCGAAGCCCCAGTAATAATTTTAAGTACGTTTCAGAATCACATCAAAAACACCCACCTTGCTCCTCATTTTCCTCTAAAACACCTACCTTTCCTGAGGTTTGGCCTTTAATACTGATATTTTTAAACCTATTTTTTTCATTTTATTTCTCTTTAAGAATTTTTTAGAAGGGGACATAGTGTTCACTTATTCATTTTCCTAATTAATTATTACTAGTCTGAGAAACGATCAGAAAGAAATTTTCAAAAGAAGATGGGGTATGTATATACAATGGAATATTAGCCATAAAAAAGAATAAAATAATGCCATTTGGAGTGACATGGTTGGATCTAGTGATTGTCATACTGAGTGAAGTAAGCTAGAGAAAGACAAATATCATATGATATCACTTATATGTGGAATCTATAAAAATGGTACAAATGAACTTATTTACAAAACAGAAACAGAATCACATCTGTAGAAAGCAAACTTCTGGTTACCAAGGGGGAAAGGAGGTGGGGGAAGGATAAGCTGGGAGATTAGGATTGACATATACACACTACTATATATAAAATAGATAACTAATAAAAACCGACTGTATAGCACAGGGAACTCTACTCAGTACTCTGTAATGACTATATTGGAAAAGAATCTATAAAAGAGTGAAGATATATATGTGTGTGTTTAACTGATTCACTTTGCTGTACAGCAGAAACTAACACGACATTCTAAATCAAATATACTCCAATAAAATTAATTAAAAATAGAGGAACAGAGGAGAGAATATATCATAAAGAAATATATGAATATAGGTCTGACGGCTACTGTATTTCTCCCCTAATTTTGTAATTGTTGGATATTGATCTAATTACTTTCTAAAACTGAATACATACTTCATTTATTTTGTCCATTTTTATTCTGAATATTGTTTTCCATCTTTACTTATCATGTTGTTACTCTGTAGCATTAAGAAAATCACTAGTTGGTAGGTATTTTCTAATTCACTATGTGAAATGAATGAAATTTGGAAAATTTTTTGACATGTGGCCAAATTTCACATAATTCCCGCAATTAGATAATTATTTTTAGATATTACATTTATGGTACATACATCCTCCTGCCAAACTGTATTGCACAGTACTTTGCCAAGAGAGTCACAATATGGCTAAAATTAAGCTTTATTAGATATAATAGGATGAGATGGGATTTAATTCTTTAAGCTGCCTATAAGTGCTAGAAGACATATTTGCTATTATTCTAACCACGAAGTTAAAAGAATGATGTATTATTTTGCAAATCCCAGTGGCAAAAGGCAATTGAAATAATACATGAAGGCTTCTTTAAGGAAAATAGCTTTCTGGTTAAAACTGTAATATTATTTATCTTTCCCCTTCAACCGTTTGACTCCTTCAGTTTGTAGAAACCTATTTATTTCAGCAGTTAGGTGGATTGAATTTCTGCCAAGTCAGTATGCTCCCTAAATGAATATGCCAGAGGCAATACTGTTTCTCAAAAACCATTTAGAAAGCAGCATTTTTACATAAGTAGGCTCTTTCATTATTTTTGAATTAACTCTGAGCAATTGCTGTTTATATTATGATTTCCTGGACACCCTGTGGAACGAGGGGGTTCTGAGTTTTGAGTGAGAATTCCCTTTGGGATTGACAGGGCCTGCGTTGATTTGGAAAATTGAAGTGAATATAACTTTTTGGTCTAAGTTCTTTGTGAAGGCTGATGTCTTTCTGCAAATCAAATATCTTATGTAAAATCAACTGAAGATAGAATGCAGGGGTACTCAGTTACCCCTAAGAGAGAAAGCAGGCAAAATCATCCGGGTTTTAAGAGTTCCCAGGAAGTAGCATCACCTTTACTTTCTTTTCATCTCTACCTCCCTGAAAGTACTGGGAAAAAATCAATATGTTTGACTAATTTCTTGCCCATGATCAAGATCTTTCTTTCTGTTCTGAGGGAAAGCTGAGTTCCATTATGCCATGGCAGAATTACCTGAAACACTCGCTAAATTTTTAAAGACTCATTTGATGTTTCATCTGATAATAGACATATTAAAAAACAAGAAAATGCCATTGGCTCCTGTGATAACATTTTTTACTCTAAGCAAACATTACTCATTTTTTAAATAAAATACAGAGGGTACCTAGTTATTAATTATAATTAACTAATTATGATGATGATGATGATGCAATTTCCATTTAATTTCTTTTTGAGGCATTAAATGGCATTGAAGTTTAGATCTTACAAAATGGCCAGCAGTAGGGGTGGGGGGGTAATATACTCTTATTGAATCTTTGTCAACTTATTTCTGTGTTGATTCAAATTAGTTTGGATCAGAGCTTGATTTAGTTTCAAAGAAGGAGATGTGAAGGCACTCAGTTTTCTTTACAGTGGTGGTCACATGCTAATGATAACAACAGGCATTTTTCTTCTTAATTACAAATCATTTCGATTGAATTTGTATGTTCATCTAAAATCACTTTGTCCTTAAGGAAAATCATGAACTATGCACATTGCTAGAATTAAGAACAGTTTTTTCTTTAACATTAAATGTATCAACTCCAGCATATTCCCACCCCCTTTGTTAATTAGCATTCTGTTCATGGAGTAATTCATTATTTAAGGTGACTTTGCAGTCATTAGTAGCAGACTTGCACATTTCTTGTAAGGCAGGTCAATTTAATAATTTCTTATTGCAAATGAAAAATTCCAGGTTAGGCACCGAAATATTCAAAGCGTTAATGACTACTGCATATGTACAATCACTTATCAGCCTGTAATATATTCCCTAGCTTTAGAAAGCTACTGCTATGTAGTGATCTCAGTTGACCTGAGTTAAAAGTTACTTTGTCTCTTTAACACTCTGTGGCCATGAGAGGTCTTTATAGGGGCTAACATTGCAGCCTACAAAACCTAAATAGCCTATAAAACCTTGGGTAATTGCTTACCTCTTCAGGCAATTGGTCAACACAGGAATGGCAGAAGGTGTCAAGGTGACATGGTCTAAGGCAGCTGGAGAAAGCTGGACCAGCATAGACCTTCACTGAATAGGTACACTGATTGCAGCAGGGATCCATTGCGTTAGAGCAGACAGTTATTAGCAAATAGAAATAAAGTTGTTTCAGTCAGTATATCTAGAGAAAGGATTTCAGGTGACTAGAAAAGCAGCTTCTCTTCCCACAGACATCATGGCTGCAGTTTGGTCAAGAAGAATTGAGGGCTCAGTAGAGAGTAAACTACCCAGACCATCCAATTTGAGGTGGTTCAGGTATGGCCCCCTACCCCACCCACCTCCCAGGATAATTTTATTACATCATGAACAGCTACAAATAAAAGAACAGTTGTTTAAAGTGGAGCACATTTTGGTCTCACTACCTCCTGCTTCGTCAGGGAGGTGTGGGATGGAGCTTGAAGGAGTATTGAAGTGGCAATAGAGTAGGAGAGGAATTTGGATTTTGTTTAAAGGGTTAAACAGCCTGCAACCTTCATGAATATCTTGGATCTGTCGTGTCACTGGTTGCCTCCATTGTGGTCACTGTGATTCATAAACAAAATATGCTTGGTACGAATTACCTCATCTATTCTGTCTGATGCCTTCATTCCATGGCAGGAAAACCAAGAGGAACAGGTGGAGGTGAGTCAGCCACCAGGGACAAGGCTCAGGTCTTGCTCTGCCTTGGACTGGCTGAGTGAACTTGGAGAAACCACCTAAGGTCTTTGGAATTCAGTTTTTCAGTAAAATTGCTGAATTAAACTAAATTAGCTCTAAAGCTCCCCTTCTAGCTCTAAGAGTCGATAGGCGTAGCGATATCCTGTGTTCACTTTTCTTGGGGAGTTGACTACCTAAGTGATCTGAAGCTGGTAAGTACTTCGTGACTTACTCATGATTTATTTCTAGAACAAATGGATCCCAGGGGGCTGAAATAGAGAAAAGTTGACCCAAGCGCATTGATTCAATGCCTAAATGAAGCATCTTAGACATGTCCCTGAGACTGGAAGAATTTATTGACATGGATTAAGATCTACTGTCTTTCAAAGCAGCAGGTGCTGAAGAGGCATGAGTGCTCTGACAAATGGCCTCACTCCCACCCCTGGGCCTCCAATTATGTCGCTTAGTAGCCTCCAGGGAAATCCCCCCATTCCTCACCAGCATATCATGTCTCTCCCTAATTTCATATCTTAGTACCATTAGCCCTCATGTCAAACAGTCAGTTGATTGACAGTTAAGTATTTATCAAAGGGGACCTTAGGGGACTTAACCCCTCACCTCCCAGTAATCATCAACAGCCCTCCAAAAATAAGCCAAATAAACATAATATCTATAAAAACATTGTCCTGGACACATGCAGCTTCATGTCAAATTCCCCAGTCTCTTTCCAACTGCACTACCAACCCTAAGGCTTAACTACCTTCTGGACAGTTAAGCCATTCTGGCGCTTCTAATGAGATTTAGTTCAGACCTGCTGTGAGCCTAGGTATTGCGCTGGTGCATTGACCAGTTTCAACTGCAGGGTCCAACCTCACGTTCAGAGATTGCGGCAGCAAGTGTCTGCTGGGTCTTGGAGCTGAGACGTTTGGGGTACCTTCTCAGCATTGATCGTCAGACACTTAAGTTCTGTCTGGTGTTACAGGGAGACAGCCATGGCAAAGGAAAGAGAAGCAGCAATAATGGCTTTCTAGTCTTATTGTTGAGGCCATGGACTCATGAATGCTTAGTAGCAACTCACATTGAAAAAGAGGCTACATGAGGACAAGTGACCTTGTCTGTTTCACTACAAATCTAGCTTCAGCACCTAACACAGTGTTAACTCATGGTAAGTACTTAGCAATGTAGGTTGAATGACCGATGATGCGGCCACATAGAGCAGTGGTTCACAGCACAGATTCTGGAACCAGACCACCTTGTTCCAAATCCTGGCTCCACTGCTTGCTAATTGGGAATGTGAGCAAGTGAGTAAGGTGTGTCTCAGTTTCCCCATTTTAAAGTAGGAATAATAATAGTATATATCTCAAAGTTATAAATGAATTGATGTTTATAAACAGTGCCTGGCATGCACTATAAATGTTTATTAAACAGCCAGAGTAATCAGTTGACATGCCCCCACGTCCTTTTCCATCATTACTTAGGTTTTGTTTTTGGAACTAAAGTTTGAGTTTGTGAGAACACGTGCTAACCAAGCATGGGCCTGGACCGAAACACACTTCTGCCTTAAGACCTCTGGCTGTGCAGCTTCCTATGTATACAATACTCTAAAGCATCTCTTTCCATCAATCTTGTTAAAATGCTACTTGACGTACCCTTCTCAACTGAGAGTTCCTTGAAAGCAGACACCATCCAGTATCGCCCAATTTAAACGGGTACTCAGTGGTTTTGGAATGAATGCATGATGTACTCAGTGAATGGCTGCTTGTTGGTCTTTTACTCACTCCTGGGGAAGGAATTGCAAACTCCTCCCCCATCTCACAGGTTTTTCTTTACCCATCAGTGTCATATGTACATGCACAGTCCTGGTCACTCCAACCTCCCCACCCAGCTGTTGTTATCTTCAGCACAATCTCTGATCATCACCTCTCCTCAGCCTTCCCAGGAAACCCTTTTACTTTCCCCCAATATCTCCTCTCTCTTCCCTGGCCTGTCTCTTCCACATGGCTTGACATTTGACATTTACGTTAGCAATCTTGCTTTGTTCCTGTCTTTTATTTTAAGTCAGGTCAAATCCTTTCGGTAAACTGTAAAAGAATTAGTTGCAAACAAACCGTTATTATCATTTTCCTTTGCAACCTTTGTTTTTCCCATTCACCCTCATAGTTACCTCAAGCCGCTCCACTTCTTTCCCCGATGGTTAAAACATCTTCGTGACAGTATTTTTTTGATTTTGCTCTTGCTTTGGTTTCCATTCAGAGTTCTGCTGGTCACAGCTGTGATTTAGTTCGATCTGTATCTGATTCAATTCACATCTTATGTAAAGAGTGAGGAAGTAAAGTAGATGGGGTAATTTACCTCCCTATTTTCTCATACCAGTCTCCGTCTTTGAAGCACTTCTGATCTGCTTAACAGATGGAAGTGATGTATAGGAAATATTTCAATCATAGTACAAGGCAACCCATAAGATAAAACCGTCTGGTCTTAAACCATTGGCTCACAAACTCTGAATTGCTCCGAAACCCACTTAGTGTGGGATCACTCTGTGCAAGTGTAGTCAGGCATTTGGCTGTTCTTTTATTGGGTCATTTTGGGATATTGCTCTCCCAGCTCCTATTATGTTATAATCTCCATGAGAATCAGGAGCCCATCTTCTTCTTCATCTGTGTATTTTCACGATTCTCAGCATGGGTCTGCACAGAGAGGACACTCGAGGAGCACCACTGATGCACAGATGAT
This sequence comes from Tursiops truncatus, assembly GCF_011762595.2. Taxonomy (NCBI): domain Eukaryota; kingdom Metazoa; phylum Chordata; class Mammalia; order Artiodactyla; family Delphinidae; genus Tursiops; species Tursiops truncatus. The sequence goes on along the minus strand of NC_047040.1, from coordinate 91,938,518 downwards.
TACTGCCTCCTGCCTTGACCCAGTTCTGGGCATTCTCCGGGCACAGGTGCATACCAGGAAGGGCTGGAAGGTTCCTAGTTGGCATTTCCTGTGGCTCCGCAGACACTCCTTGTGCCTCTGGGTAGGCTTTCTAATGAAACTGACTTCCAGGGACTAATTCTGCCACTGCAGATCCTGATTTTTCTTCTTCTTCTAAAAACCATTTTTCCTCCGTGTCTTCGAGAGGTCCACCCCTCAGGGGAGTAAGAGCAGTAGACTGGTTATGCTAAACACCCCACCTCGGGTTTCAATTTTGAATTTTTCACAACAACCCAGTCATCTGTATAGTTGAGATAGACTCATCTTGGAACTTCACAAAGCCACTTAATTTTTTTAAACTTCATAACTCTAGATAATAATCTAGGTTTCCAGTCCTCTTGGATTCCCAGGGAATACTCTGTCGAACAGGAAACTCAAATGAGTGCCCTTTGTCACTGTCTTTCCTTGCCTGTCCTCACCCTACATGCTAATAATGTGCAGCTAAGTAGTACATATTGGAAGAGTGCTGATAGTTTGTTTGCATATAATCTGTTTAACCATAAAGCTGATGTGAGCAAGGCAGGCACACAAATAAAGATGGGAAAAATTCTAGGGATGTTCAGAGAATGTGACTCGGGCCATTTTTTTTTTTTTTCTATCCATGCAGTCTCTAGACCCGTGGAAAAGACATTATGTTTGGGACCTGCCCCTTCAGCTTCTCAGCTCTGCAATATCCCTTGCTCTACAGACTGTATAGTATCTTCCTGGTCAGCCTGGGGCTTGTGCGTCCATGAAAACTGCCACGATCCTCAGGGAAGAAAAGGTGAGTGCCTTGTTTGTATGTGGTTCGTTTCCTTCTAGTGCATGCTATTTATTCTGGTCACTAAATAGCCCCTTAAGTCTGCTTAGGACAATATTTGTTTGTAAAATGTAGATAACCAGCTCAAGTCTGACAGCATTCAGTTATTAAGGAAGCATTGGAGACATTTCTGTGGACACAGAATCCTACCTTGGTTGACCTTTCAATTAGGCTCGTAGCTGGTGAAGTGACTATTACTGAAAACTGGTATAATTTAACCCTGCAAGATATCTGGTCCTGACCAAAATGTCCATAAGACACACCAAAATGTCCTTCATATTTGGTCCCGTCCAAAACATCCATGAGCATATTCATCCCATGCCACATGATTTGATTAGGACCAAATTCAAGGAGCTTTTGCCATGTACCAAATGTCTTATGGACATTTGGACTGGATCAAATATCTGCTAACCATAAATTAATGATTTTTTTATATGCAATGGTTATACTGTAGAAATTAGATACGATTTCTGTAATCATATCAAGAAACAACGGTTTTGCATATCTATTTATTATTTTCAGATTCCCAAAGGCTGAATCACATACTGAATTTTATGTTATAGTTCAAATTTTCATGAGGGGCATTTATGTGTGTTGTTTTCTATTGATGTTGTCCTCAGGCTTAAAGCGAAATCTTCAACCTTTGTGTGCTTGTTTATATTTGTTACGCTATGAGACTAGATATCAATTACAGGAAAAAAACTGTAAAATATACAAACACATGGAGGCTAAACAATACGCTACTAAATAACCAAGAGATCACTGAAGAAATCAAAGAGAAATCAAAAAATACCGAGAAACAAATGACCCAAAACCTATGGGATGCAGCAAAAGCAGTTCCAAGAGAGAAGTTTATAGCAATAAATGCTACCTTAAGAAACAAGAAAAATCTCAAATAAACAACCTAACCTTACACCTAAAGCAATTAGAGAAAGAAGAACCAAAAAAAAAAAAAAAAAAACCAAAGTTAGCAGAAGGAAAGAAATCATACAAATCAGATCAGAAATAAATGAAAAGGAAATGAAGGAAACCATAGCTAAGATCAATAAAACTAAAAGATGGTTCTTTGAGAAGATAAGCAAAATTGATAAACCATTAGCCAGACTCATCAAGAAGAAAAGGGAGAAGACTCATATCAATAGAATTAGAAATGAAAAAGGCGAAGTAACAACTGACACTGCAGAAATACAAAAGATTATGAGAGATTACTATAAGCAACTCTATGCCAATAAAATGGACAACCTGGAAGAAAAGGACAAATTCTTACAAATGCACAACCTGCCAAGACTGAATCAGGAAGAAACAGAAAACATGAACAGACCAGTCACAAGCACTGAAATTGAAACTGTGATTAAAAATCTTTCAACAGGGTTTCCCTGGTGGCGCAGTGGTTGAGAGTCCGCCTGCCAATGCAGGGGACGCGGGTTCGTGCCCCGGTCTGGGAAGATCCCACATGCCGCGGCTGGGCCCGTGAGCCATGGCCACTGAGCCTGCGCGTCTGGAGCCTGTGCTCCGCAACGGGAGAGGCCACAACAGTGAGAGGCCCGCGTACGGCAAAAAAAAAAAAAAAAAAAATCTTTCAACAAACAAAAGCCCAGGACCAGATGGCTTCACAGGCGAACTCTATCAAACATTTAGAGAAGAGCTAACACCTATCCTTCTCAAACTCTTCCAGAATATAGCAGAGGGAGGAACACTCCCAAACGCATTCTACAAGGCCGCCATCACTCTGATACTAAAACCACACAAAGAGGTCACAAAAAAAGAAAACTACAGGCCAAAATCTCTGATGAACATAGATGCAAAAATTCTCAACAAAATACTAGCGAACAAAATCCAACAGCACATTAAAAGGATCATACAACTTGATCAAGTGGGGTTTATCCCAGGAATGCAAGGATTCTTCGATATATGCAAATCAATCAATGTGATACACCATATTAACAAACCATATGATAAACTCAAAAGATGCAGAAAAAGCTTTCAACAAAATTCAACACCCATTTATGATAAAAACCCTCCAGAAAGTAGGCATTGAGGGAGCCTACCTCAACATAATAAAGGCCATATAGGACAAACCCACATCCAGCATCGTTCTCAATGGTGAAAAACTGGAACCATTTCCTCTAAGATCAGGAACAAGACAAGGTTGTCTACTGTCACCACTGTTATTCAACATAGTTTTGGAAGTTTTAGCCACAACAATCAGAGAAGAAAAAGAAACAAAAGGAATCCAAATCGGAAAAGAGGAAGTAATACTGTCGCTGTTTGCAGATGACATGATACTATACATAGAGAATCCTAAAGATGCTCCCAGAAAACTACTAGAGCTAATCAATGAATTTGGTAAAGTTGCAGGATACAAAATTAAGGCACAGAAATCTCTTGCATTCCTATACACTAGTGATGAAAATTCTGAAAGAGAAATTAAGGAAACCCTCCCATTTACCATTGCAACAAAAAGAATAAAATACCTAGGAATAAACGTACCTAAGGAAACAAAAGACCTGTATGCAGAAAACTGTGAGACACTGATGAAAGAAATTAAAGGTGATACAAACATATGGAGATACATACCATGTTCTTAGATTGGAAGAATCAACATTTTGAAATTACTTATACTACCCAAAGCAATGTACAGATTCAGTGCAATCCCTATCAAACTACTACTGGCATTTTTCACAGAAATAGAACAAAACATTTCACAATTTGTATGGAAACACAAAAGACCCCGAATAACCAAAGCAATCTTGAGAAAGAAAAACGGAGCTGGAGGAATCAGGCTCCCTGACTTCAGACCATACTACCCAGCTATAGTAATCAAGACAGTATGGTAGTGGCACAAAACCAGAAATATAGATCAATGGAACAGGATAGAAAGCCCAGAGATAAACCCACACACATAAGGTCACCTTACCCTTGATAAAGGAGGAAAGAATATACAAGGGAGAAAAGACAGCCTCTTCAATAAGTGGTGCTGGGAAAACTAGACAGCTACATGTAAAAGAATAAAGGTAGAACACTCCCTAACACCACACACAAAAAAACCCCTCAAAATGCATTAAAGACCTAAATGTAAGGCCAGACATTATAAAACTCTTAGAGGAAAACATAGGCAGAACACTCTATGACATAAATTACAGCAAGATCCTTTTTGACCCACCTCCTAGTGAAATGGAAATAAAAGCAAAAATAAACAAATGGGACTTAATGAAACTTAAAAGCTTTTGCACAGCAAGGGAAACCATAAACAAGACGAAAAGACAACCCTAAGAATGGGAGAAAATATTTGCAAACGAAGCAGCTGACAAAGGATTAATCTCCAAAATATACAAGCAGATCATGGAGCTCAATATCAAAATAAGAAACAGCCCAATCCAAAAATTGGCAGAAGACCTAAATAGACATTTCTCCAAAGAAGATATATAGATTGCCAACAAACACATTAAAGGATGCTCAACATCATTAATCATTAGAGAAATGCAAATCAGATCTACAGTGAGGTATCACCTCACGCCAGTCAGAATGGCCATCATCAAAAAATCTACAAACAATAAATGGGTGTGGAGAAAAGGGAACCCTCTTGCACTCTTGGTGGGAATGTAAATTGATACAGCCACTATGGAGAACAGTATGGAGGTTCCTTAAAAAATTAAAAATACAACTACCATACTACCCAACAATCCCACTACTGGGCATGTACCCTGAGGAAACCATAATTCAAAAAGAGTCATGTACCACAATGTTCACTGCAGCACTATTTACAATAGCCAAGACATGGAAGCAACCTAAGTTTTCATCAACAGATGAATGGATAAAGAAGATGTGGCACATATGTACAATGGAATATTACTCAGCCATAAAAAGAAACGAATTGAGTTATTTTTGGTGAGGTGGATGGACCTAGAGTCTGTCATACAGAGTGAAGTAAGTCAGAAAGAGATAAACAAATACCGTATGCTAACACATATATATGGAATCTAAAAAATATATATAAGGTTCTGAAGAACCTATGGGGTTCAGGACAGGAATAAAGAAGCAGAAGTAGAGAATGGACTTGAGGACATGGGGAGGGGGAAGGGTAAGCTAGGATGAAGTGAGAGAGTGGCATTGACATATACACACTACCAAATGTAAAATAAATAGCTAGTGGGAAGCAGCCGCGTAGCACAGGGAGATCAGCTCGGTGCTTTGTTTACACTTAGAGGGGTGGGTTAGGGATGGTGGGAGGGAGATGTGGGGATATAGGTATATGTATAGCTGATTCACTTGTTATACCACAGAAACTAACACAACATTGTAAAGCAATTATACTCCAATAAAGATGTTTAAAAAAAACCCCACAAAACTCTTCAGTGGCCAAGAGACAGATACAATGGATAAGATAAAGAAATTTAAATAATCAAACAAAGAAACATTTTAAAAAAAAAGAAAAGAAAAGAAGCCCTTGATGGGCACTGTAGTGAAAAAAAAAAAAAATATATATATACACACACTCCAGAAAAGATGTTAAAAAAAAATTTATAGGTCTGTGCAGTCCTGTTTTCTTTGGTTTGCTGTTATATACACATCTGCATCTTCAAATGTACATTTTTAGTGGCATCTTGACTTCTCTTTTATTGATCCTTTAGTTTTTTTTTTTTTTTGATCCTTCAGTTTTTCTTGATACTGTGTCCCTTAATGGCAGTGCTAAAAGGAAATATTCATTTTACTTAGAGAAATGAGATCCAAGGACATTCCACAAGTTAGGTTGTGTTTGCTAAGCACTAATCCCTCCAGTTATCCCACGGAAAAGAAGAGCACATGGCCAAGTGCTTGCTGCTACGATACTGATGCTCTCAGCTTAATTCTACCTCCATTTGAAAACTCACATTTCAGCACTCCCCAGAGGGCTCACAGGCACACATGGGCACGCCCAGGTTCACACACCCACGTCCCTTGGCTTTTCTCTTTATTCTGTCTCTTTTGTTCTAAGGTAGAAGAGGAGTATGTGTATTGCATCTAGGACAGCAAGACTAAATTTAAGTCTTTTGTCAAACAATAGAAATCTGAATCTCAATAGAATATGGGGGTCTATTGGAAAGCTCACGCTACTCCTGTATTAGACATGTAACCAGAATGCCCCCCAAGCCTCTTTAGCTTATAGGTACAAATAATTGCCCATTAATTCTAACACTCACGATTTGTTGTCTTGTGGTCCACACGTGTATAACTGGACTATGCAAGTCTCTTGTAGTTGTATGTGAGGCTCCCCAGGGTGACTTACCTGTTATTAGCACCAGTCCTCTTATGTTTGATGTGTGTGTCTCTGTTTTAAGGTCTCTGTCTAGAACATCGTTTGAGGCTGGACTTAGGCTCCCGCAGCCACTGTGGCCATGGCTGTCCCTGCTGGCACAAAGTTACTGCATTGAGTGTTGCCTTCTTTTGCTTTCAAAGCTGGAGAACCCACACCAGGCCAAGTGGGCCCTATATTCATTGGGACACTTTTGGTTATAAGTGACAGAAGCCCAATTCCAACTGGTATAAGCTAAAATAAGGGAACTTATTAGCTCATCTAGCTAAAAATAGAAGGGGAGGTAGGGTGGCATCCCAAAGTATCAAGAGGTCAGCAGAGCACAGTTTCATTCTTTATCTTCCTCTTTATAATCTTCTGTTTCTACAATCTTCTATTCTTTTCTCCTTCTATTTATAATCTATTTCTCCATCTCTTGCTTCTACTTTCCCCTTTATTAGTTTCAGTTTAAGGCATGTCCTCTCCATGGAGCAAAGACCAGGCGTTCATTTTCTTTCTTTTCTTTTTTTCAACCACTAAACTTTTATCGTATATTCTTCTTGTTGGTAGATTTAGTTTTGGTTAATGCATGCTTTTAGTGATTATTGGTGTCCTTGACAGATGGATAACAAGGCAACAACAAAATTCTGTAACTATTTGAGGCACTCTGATTTGAAACATCTATTTCTTAGAATTTGTTAACAAAAATTCAAGTATTAGATGTTGTTCTAAATCCCTTCAGTGATATAAATAATTGTCTTTTATTGCTTAAGAGGCAGTATTACATTCGAACCTTATTTTATGCAGTTGATGTTTGAGTTAAAACAAAACAAAAAATCAGACAGCCCTATATCATTGTAATTATCTAAGCTCAATTTGTAAAATCCATTTATGATTTTACTGGGGCAGACTGTAAAAATCTCTCAATTTCATAGAAACTTTCAGAGGTCAGTTAACATCAACATAGTCTGCAGATCACAAATTAGAGAATAAAGATAAAAATTTTGTTTCCTTGATTCTTAGATCCATTCTTTTCACACGTTTTGGTTTCTAGATCTAATTGTGTCACAAAATCAATAAGCACATTTTATGTGGAGGTTTTCTTTTCTCTAGAGCATTGTAATAAAATCAACATAACATCTTATAAAAGGTGATATCTTATTTTTATGGTTAATTAATTTGTATCATCTTTATTGAGATATAACTGACATATAACATTGTATAATTTTAAGGTACACAACATGATGATTTGATATATATATGATGATTTGATATATAATCATATATATATATATATGATTACTGCAGTGAGGTTAGTTAACATATCCATCACCTCACAGAGTTACCTTTTTTTTGTGGTAAGGACTTTTAATATTTTTCTCTCTCTGTACCCTTGTGTTCATTGACACATTACTCACAATAGTCAACATATGGAACCAGATAAAATGTCCAAAGACAGATTAATGGATAAAGAAAATGTTATACATATATATATGTATATATCTCACATATATATATTTATATCATATATATACAAAGTATATATATATATAGAGAGAGAGAGATGAATATTTTTTGGCCATAAAAATAGAAGGAAATCCTACCATTTGTGACAATATTGAGGAAGCTTGAGGGCATTATACGAAGTGGAATAAGTCAGACAGAGAGAGACAAATACTGTATAATCTCACTTTTACGTAGATTCTGAAAAACCCAAACTCATAGTCATAGAGAGTAGAATGGTGGTCGCCAGGGGCTAGGTGGTGGGAAAAATGGGGAGATGTTGATCAAAGTGTACAGACTTCCAGTTGCAAGATGAATAAGCTCTTAGGATCTAATGTACAGCATCCAATGTATAGCATGGTTAACAATACTGTATTTATACTTAAAAGTTGCTAAGAGGTTAAATCTTAAAAGTTCTCACCACGCATACACATATAAGGTAATTTTTATTTTCGATGGCAAATAAAGTAGCAAGAAGTGTCTTCCTTAATAATTTCAGGAAGAGTCCTGGAATTGAATCTCACTGGCTTCTTTGTGTCACGTGTTCCTCTCTGTCCCAAACGCTCTGATTGCGGGATGTGGGGCTGAACCAGCCAGGTCCTAGGCATGTGGCCACCACTGGAGGGACAACTCCATCCAAGCCTCACAAGCTGAGAGTGGGGCAGGAGCAACTCCCTTAAGGAAATACGAGGTCCTGATCCTGCAAGAAGATAGAAGCAATGCAGGGGTCAAACGTAATAGATATTTATTAAATGCTTTGTCCCCTTTGTTCTGGCCCATAGAGTCTCTGTAACAATTCAGAAAATGCTCCTTTTTCCCAATCCTGTGTTGCAGTTTTGGTCACTTGAGCCAACTTTTCACAAAACCCTTTGTGAAAAACTGCACTTTCAACTTTTATTTCTGTCTTCCTCTTCCACGTAACTCAGAACAGGTCCATGGAACTCATCGGGGAAACTCACAACATTCTGACGCTTTCATTCACCCCATTTTCCCAAGATGCTTTTATGCCAAATTACTTCATCATTGGCTTCTCTCCCTCTCTTGCATAAGTCAACTCTGACAAAGGCACCCTGGTGCATCGTTCATTAGACTTCACCTGTTGTGGGTTAAATTGTGTCCTCCAAAAAGATGTGTTCAATACCAACCCCTTGGACATGTGAATATGCCCTTATTTGGAAATAGGGTTATTGCGAATGTAATCAGGTTGAGACGAGGTCGTATTGGATTGGGCTAGGCCCTATTCTAATGCCTGATATCCTTATACAAAGAGGAAAATCTGCACACACAGCTACACACAGAGGAGAGTGCCTTATGAAGATACAAAGACACAGAAGACAAGGAGAAGGCCATGTGAAGACAGAGGCAGACATTAGAGTGAGGCTTCTATAGGCCAATAACTACTAGAAGCTAGGAGAGAGGCATGAAAACAGTCCTTCCCCAGAGCATTCAGAGGGAGCATGGCTCTACGGACACCTTGATCTGGGGCTTCTAGCCTCCAGAATTATGAGGCAGATTTCTGTTGTTTTACATTACTCAGTTTGTGGTACTTTGTTTTGGTCACCCAAGGAAACTAATATACTGCCCAACTTTGTATCAGCATTTAGTTTCAGCAAGGATCTAACACTTCCTGAAATGTCAAAACTAAAGTGTGGAGAAGTAAATAAATTATCCTAAATCCCACAGTGATTTAATAATGGCCAGGCCAGCCCTAAGAACTTGTGTTCCTGTCTTCTCCGTCCACTGTTCCTTCTAACACTGGCTTCCTTAATGATTTCCTCCGTAAGCCTAAAGAAGTTTGGATCAAGGCACAAGTCCAACACTGAGGTTAGCAGAGAAGCCCTCTGCCCAGAGGCCAGTGGGAACCATTATCCATGAGAGCGAATCACTGAGCCTGATGTAGGAGATATGGCGTGAGGCATGGGATTCACCTTAGCTCCAGTATATCGTCTTTGGAGAGAGAGCAAAAGTAGATTTCAGTTTCAGTTGTATGAGAAGGGGAGGGTATTCCAAGAACAGCTGGAGAGCACCAGATATCTGGGATGTGTGTTTTTTGCCTTCAACAATAAATTTTTCAAGAAAGGCTTAGCCTTTGGGGCTTGAAGGAAAGGGTAGAGACAGTAGAACTTCTTTATGTGAAGGTGGTAGTTTTGCCAGCCACCTGCAGAGTTTAGGGGCATGTTGGGATTGGTGAGAACTGCTGAGGCTAAGTGACCCGCCCTAGGAACTAAGTAATCGCAGACGGGAGAGAGTATAAGCTGCAGTGATTGTTATTCAGGTCTGGGAGTTTGTAGTTTTATAAATGTCTCCCTAGAGTAGAGAGAACTTTTATTTGTAAGGTCTTACTAAAACCTGCCAGGACCACCTGCCTGTCATCCCTCTTGGGAAGAATAAAAAAATAGAGTTCTCCCTCCAGGGAAATGATTCTGTACCTACAAGGAGTCCAAGCATGTTATGATGAGACTAAATCATCTTGTTATTTCCATTGACTCGTGAGCATGAGTTCCAGGATCCTCTCAATCTAGGTCTGTCCCATGGTCCTACCGTGGTTCTTCCAGAGTCTCTGACTGTCACAAACTCAATGTAGTTGAGAATTCCACGGAGGCTGGAGTACGCTGGTTAATGCATTAAACATCACACAACTCTGGGATATAACTGAACTGTTTAGTTTCATATTTGAATTGCCTACCCTAAAGAAATGCAGTGAACCTCCTAGCAGAAATCTAGGATAGTCCTATTTTCCTGGATACTTTATACTCCTCTTTCTATATGGATGGTGGAGGCTTTGAGGAGGAAAAACAAGCAAACCACCATGGCAAGAAATAAATGTGTAAAGTTGGAGGTAATGACTTTTTCTCCTCACTCGTCTTTTTCCCAGTCACATGTTATTGCTTTGGTGTGGTCCCTTTTGTTCACATTTTAAAAAATACAGTAGAAGAGGACGGGAAAGCATGAAATGTTTTATTATCTAATAGAAGAAATTAGTTACTATAGAAATTATCTTCCATGTGGCTGTTATTTTTAGGCAGACACCCTTCAATCAGGAATCATCTGAGGTTTGTGGCCGTCAGGCATTCAAAGTACATTAGGAAATCCGCCGTTGTACCCAGCCTTTGCTCCTTCCGTCAGGTCTGTGACAGGCAGACAAGGGGATGGGTGTTCGGCAGGTCGGTACTTGTCAAGTGAAGCTAGGACACCTTTCAGAGGAATTTAAATTGGATCAGGTTTTATCATTCATTGCTTTATCTTTGATACTTTCCCAGAGAGTTATAATTAGAGATATATGAAAGATAAATACCCTGAAAAACTTGCTGATGGACGAACTCTACCCATAGGTATAGTGCATTTCTAAAACTTCTTTTTGATACATAGACATGTATTTATATGACATCCTTGTCCCTTTTCAGATATATTCTAGAAAGGCAACCTTGCCTACAGAAGTTGTTCTTAAGAGAAATTTTATGGAGGCTTCCCAATATGGCGTTACAATAGGTAACTGCTTGTGTGTTAGGACTTCAGGGAATCCTACCCTCCCTCAGTATAGTATCCCTTACCCCTACCCCCATTATAGCACCTAAAGGTCTAAAAATCCCCATAGGAAAAGACATTGTGAAACTGAGAAGCCATGACTATCTATGAACATAGTCTTTTATGCTCTGAAAGAAATCAATTTAGATGACACACTAAAGTAGGAAAATACTGACGTGTTTTAGATCTTATATAACAAGAATGGGGAAATTTTACATTTTCATCCATGCCTGCTAGAAAGATCCACCATTAATGAGAAGTCTATGAAATAATTTTGCTTTGTCACAGATCATATATAAGACAGTTTTTTTGTATGTGTGTGTGTGTTGTTGTTTTTTTTGCGGTACGCGGGCCTCTCATTACTGTTGTGGCCTCTCCCGTTGCGGAGCACAGGCTCCGGACGTGCAGGCTCAGCGGCCATAGCTCACGGGCCCAGCCGCTCCGCGGCATGTGGGATCTTCCCGGACCGGGGCACGAACCCATGTCCCCTGCATCGGCAGGCGGACTCTCAACCACTGTGCCACCAGGGAAGCCCTGCTCAGGTTCTTTGACTCAGAGTTGTTAATCAGTGTCCAAGGCTGCAGAGGTGAGAGGCAACTGGAATGCTGTAAGGAGAATAAGCTTCTGTTATCCTTGGTCAACCTGCTGGATGTTTCTTCAAGTCTGTCCCAACAGAGTTAGTGTAGAGACAAGTGTTGGCATTGGTGGCTTTGTAGAAGCTCACGTGGACACTTTTGAGCCACTAGCATGTGAAGATGTAGGTCCTTAGACCTGGATTGACCCTCCTGAGCCTCCTTTAAGTTTTCTGTGGCTTCAATTAAAAAACATTGACCTCTCTTCTGCCACTGGTACTTCTTTCCTTTTCTTTCCCCAACCCACGAATCATTCTTTTTTAATTATCCTCAGTAGCATATGCACTAAAATAGTAGAATATATACTAAATCCTTGGGTTCACAGAGAAAAACCGTGCAAATATAGTTTTACTAAAGGTGAACTGAATCTGTGGCCAGGAAGCGATTATTAGAACTCCTTCTTGCTACTCAGGACCTAAAGTTCTGATATGTAATCTGCACAGCTTTATTTTAAGGAAATGATCCATTGTACCTGTCAGATTCACTGTTCTAAGTGGGGCTAGAACACATCATACACAGGAGCTGAATTTAATTCTTTCTTGTGAAGAGGTAACAACTCAGGAAGACCTCAGCTGAATTTCATACGTATCCATTTTTGTAATTGAAGTATAGTTGATTTACAATACTTTGTTTCAGGTGTACAGCACAGTTATACGTATATATGTATATATGCAGTTATATATATGTATGTATATGTATGCATATATGTATACATATGTACATATATGCATATATATGTGTATGTGTGTGTGTGTGTGTATATTCTTCAGATTCTGTTCCCTTATAGGTATTACAAAATATTGAGTATAGTTCCCTGTGCTATACAGTAGGTCCTTGTTGGTTATCTATTTTATATATAGTAGTGTGTATATGTTAATACCGACCTCCTAATTTATCCCTCATACGTGTCCATTGAATCAGTTATGTGCCTTAGGAGAAGTAATCAGTTATCATCTCATCTTAGTTTTCACATATGTAAAATGAGAATAGTAACTTATGAAATTGCGTAGGGGGTTTATTAATTTGGGGTAATAGAAGTAAAGTGGCTATCACAGTCTTGGTATAGGGTGGATGCTTAGTTAATATATGTGCTTTTTGACTTGTTGGACTGTGGGCTCTGTGAAGAATAGATTTATGTCTTCTGTTCCTCCTGTGGCTTCCCACAGTGTATCATAGCGATCTCCATACAGCAGCTACTGTTTACTGAATGGTACTATCTGATTAGTGTGGAATTCAGTGAATGAAGGTAAACGGTTGGCTGGGCCCAGCCACTGTGGACTTGGCGGTTGTGTATCTCTCAGAACAGAAGTACCCAGAGGAAGCCTGATGTCTACTGCGGCCATGAACACCAGTGTGTGATTATAGTTAAGAGCTAACAAGAGAATCCAAGGTTTTTGTTTATGCTGAGCTTGTGCTTTGATGTGATCCTAGTTAGATTCAGGACAAGGGCAGCACAAATGAGTGACTGCAAGAATTTATTGACTGAGGAGATGTAATCTACAGATTTATGGCGAGATAGATGCAACTTGATTTATAGAGGAAAACTGCACCTGCCCCTTACTGGTGTTAAGCTCTAGGTAATAGAACACTCAGCATCCCTCCGTAAAGACCGCTAAGTTTCTGGGCCGGGTGTCAAACATTGTAAATCATGGAGCCCCATGCCGTGTCTTGCTCAAAGATATAAACTAAACAAGCACAAGCAGAAGACAATAAATAAGCAGCATATGGACATTACATGTAAGAATAGAGGTCATCCAAGTTGTGTGGCAATGAGGGCTCAGGGGTCATCCATGCTGTGTGGCAATGAGGCCTCAGAGGTCATTGTAGTTTGATGGCCGTCGAGTGTAGTTTAGAGCTCTGTGTGTTTCCTGCCGCTCTTCTCAAGGCGGCCCGGGAAAGGAGCTGAATTTTCCTGCAGGTTTTATTTTGACTAATAAATGACATAAACTTGGAGGTATGAGGCGCAGCAGAAGCCATCTATTGTTTTAATTGCTTCTGACCTTAATATTTTCAATGCCATGAGGATATGTTCTCTGACTGGCCAAATGATGCCTGCCCACAGGTGGTCAATCCATAACGTAAGAGTCTGTCTTTTAAAAGGAGCTCGTGGGTTAACCCTGAACCAAAAAAAAAAAACCGATAAAGCCCTTGCAACTTTGTATCTAAAATACTTGCCCAGCCCTGCAATATTCTAAGGGAGTTCGGCTCCATCTTGTGGCCTAAAACCAAGTGTCCATTTGTTCCATCCTTCTTGGCTACTTAAGAGGAGACAGTCTTTTGCCAACTACACCTTCAGCCTTGTATTCTTTTTGTCTCACTACTATTTGTGGGGAAATAGGCATGGCCCTAGCAAACTGAGAGGGGTACACCTGGCTTTGTTACCTCTCATGCTCCCAAACTTATCTCTCTCCCCTCCTCCTGTGGGAAGAGTGGTGGGGTACCACAGTCTTCTGCTGTGAATTCAGTGTTCTCATGCTATCTTCCTAAAAGTCTCTTATTTATTTATTTATTTTTACCTGTCCCAAGGAATAAATGGTCATTTCTTAAGATGCTATTATGTAATAAGATTGGTTTCATTTAAAAAAAAGAAAAAGGAATTAAATCCGTTGACTGAATTTGGAGAATTAAAGGATGGACGGGGGCTTCCCTGGTGACACAGTGGTTGAGAATCTGCCTGCTAATGCAGGGGACACGGGTTCGGGCCCTGGTCTGGGAGGATCCCACATGCTGCGGAGCGACTAAGCCCGTGAGCCACAATTACTGAGCCTGCGCGTCTGGAGCCTGTGCTCCGCAACAAGAGAGGCCGCCATAGTGAGAGGCCCGCGCACCGCGATGAAGAGCGGCCCCCGCTTGCCACAACTAGAGAAAGCCCTCGCACAGAAACAAAGACGCAACACAGCAAAAATAAAATAATTAATTAATAAACTCCTACCCGCAACATCTTCTTTTAAAAAATAAATAAAAGGATGGATGGTAAGATATGAGATCCATGGAAGGTAGGCCTAGTTTTTAGAAGTGACCTGAGGGCCAGAGGTGGAAAACTCACAAACAAAAGGGTTGCATCTCGTTCTCAGTGGCTTTTTAAAGCTTACATGGCTTTTTAAAATGTAAATTAATTCCCATCATTTAAAAGTAGAGAGATGTCATATAAAAAACAAGCATAACTTGCATTTCTGGCTTCTTAGTCAAAATTGGAAGATTTGACAACATAGGGTTCACATTTCCTTGTGGTAACAGTCAATGGAAACTGAATAATAGTCAAACACTTTAAAGCAAGCACACATCTTCCGTTTTACCACAGACCCCACCACTCCCTACAGTCTTGTGGTTGACCCATATCCCATCCCTCAATTTGTACCTGCTTGACTCCTGCTTGACATTGAGTTTGTGACTCTGTAGGCTTGTAGCATGTAAGACCCATTCACGTCCTTATTATGGTATAACTTTGGGCCTAGTCCCACAGTACATTTTTAAAAACTGAGTAATTGTCTAGGGACCCATGTCTAGCCAGGGTGGGGAGTACAGCCCAAAGATGTCCCGTCTTCACAGGGCAGGCTGACCTGGAAATCTCAGGAGAGTGATACAGGGAGATCTCAGGGCCTGAAACAGTGACCTGGGATATGTCAAAGCATAGATGTATTTCAGCTTAATACAGAGTAACAAGAATGTCAAAAACAACAACAAAAAGAAAATGGGGATTTATCTATGTTTAGGCTGTTTCCGTGAGTCTTCGTTTATTTGTTCTGGTTTACTGATACCATTGGACATACGCTGTTTATTACTCCATTTGATTATGCCTGGCCACTCTAACTCCTAAGCTGTAAACCCTTAGAAGACAGATTTTCTGTTCCAGTTCTTTTCCCTTTTGTCTTTCCTTTCCTCTTCTCATCTCCCCATTTCCCATAACATAAAACATATAAAAATAATACATGCTTTAGAGTTAGCTGTAGGTACACAAATAAAATTTCCATCAGTTTCCTAGCTGCTGCTGCTTTTCCTTTGCTGGATCAGGATGGAATCCCATGAACCTTTTATTCTTTCTCATTTTAGGATTTAGAATGAGACAGCGCCACGTCCTCATGGAGTCCACAGGGCCTGCAGGGCACTGCCCTCACTTGGTGGAATCTGTCCCTTGTGAGGATCCGGTGTGTTATCAGTGGCTGACATCTGAAGGGATCTGTATCCCTGATCACGGCAAGTGTGGCCCCGGACATCGCATCCTGAAGGCTGTCTGCCAGAATGAGCAAGGTATGACTCAAAGAAACACGAGGATTGTGTCACCACTCTCAGGCCATCTTCCCCAGGGAGAGAAACACAGTCTTTCCTATTCTTGAATACTCACGTTTAAGTCAAGTGACCTATTGCTGCAGAGTAAGCTGCTTTGACTTAATACAGGGCCAAGTACTCCATGACAAAAGAACACTGTCTGATTATACCTAAATGTAATACAGTGAACCCAGAGCACTCTCTGGAGTTTTTAATTCATTAAGACAAACAGAATACAGAAATTGGCTGGAGAGTCTTCAACTTATCAGTACAAAACAAGTTTGATTTGCCTTTATTGACGTTGATATGTAATATGCTTTTATATATTATTAACAAATACTGCCTGGTAAAGATTCCAGGGCTGCAGCTCCCTCCGAGTTAAAAAGAAAAAAAAAAAAGTACTAAGCTGTATCTTTTCAATTATATAACATTAGATTAGAATCAGTTCTAGACATAATGCTTACATTTCTAAAGAACCATTTTAAAGTATAAGTTGTCAAGATTTACAAAACTATTAACAGTGATGTCTTTCCTTCATCACCAAGCTTCTGGTGTGATGGTTGTGTGAAATGAAGGGTGATTGAGAAAATATGTAAGTCCCATGGAGATGAGAAAAGTGACATTTAAATAGAGTTAAAAAAATTCGGTCTTTTGGAAGAGTATCGAGTATGTGTATTAATCAGTTCTGCCATGAGAAGTCAGAATTTATAATGCTCTTGGCGTGTGGAGTGAAATGTTTTGACTTATGGAGTAAAGAAATCTATAGAACAGAAGGAAATTTCCAAGTGGATTCAGAACGGATATTAGCATCCACACAGGGTTGACATTCAGCAGTGAATTTCCTGTTCCCTTCCTTCCTCTCTCCCCTTCTCTCTCTCTCTCTCCCCACCCCGTCTCTCTCCTTCCCCACCCCCCCATCACTTCCTTCTTTCTTTCCTTCTTCCCTCTTCTTTTTATCCCTCCCTCTCTCCCTCCATCCATTGTTCCTTCATTTTTTTTAATCATTACCTTACTTAGACAAATATACATTTTATCAGGTGATGTAATTGATTACCTCATGAAGCCAGGTAGTTGTTTAATTAAGTAGGGCCACACCAGATTATATTAGCTACAGTCCTTTTTGACTAAAATAGTTAACACAGTGGCTTCTAATATTACTGAATAATTTTTGAATCGCGGTGACATGTGTGAAATTTATTACCAGCAGCCCATAAGATCACTTTTTGAATTCAAGAAAAGTAGTATAGATGTTTAAAACCTGGGCTCTAGTGGCAGACAGGTTGGAATTTCCAGTCTGCTACTCTTCTGCTAGATAATATCAGGAAAATTATTTAACTGTGGAGGCATCCTTTCCTTCAGCTGTAAAGCGGGGATAATAAAACCTACCTCTCACTCTCAGCTTGTGAGAATTAAATTACTTACATAAAAGTGATTAGTGAAGTGTCTGGCACATAACCATTCAAAATAAGCTATGAGCTCACTTAGTTGTAATGCACATTTATTACTGTTCTCTGTCCTGGGGGATTTGTGCAAAGAGCATTCTTTTAAAAAATGAAATAAATGAAAATAATAATGAGGATTAGAATAACCATACTAGTTCGTCTCCCCAACCTCCAGCTGTGGAAACATAATCATTTGTTGGGTTGAGACCCAATGACAAATGACTGTAAGGATTTGTCATCCCATAGCAGGAACTGGAGACTTTACAAGGCTGTCATACTATGGCCACAGGGCCAGGAACTTCTTTCACGATGTGTACTGTCCCTTCTACAGTACTGCAGAGTGTGAGATTCTGATTTATAGCTAGAAATATATATTTGGTCCGTGTTCTGGCACACAGCTTCTAAAACCACGGGAATTTCCTGAGGAGTCAGAACAGTGGGAGTAGGTTTTGTTATAATGTTTGGTCTCCGGCCCTCCGTTCCTGAAATGACTTCCATGAAGGTGAAATTGGTGTCTTGTTACTCACATCAAGCCCCTTTCTACCACAACTGGGTTTATATGAATGAGATAACTTTTGGAAAGTACCTAAAGGTGGGGCTGGTTGCGCAGGAACCAACTGTGAATAGAGGGTTGGAACTTTCAACCCTACCCCCTGATATCGGGGGGAGGGGGAGGGGCGAGAGGCGGAATCAACCACTAATGGCTAGTGAGTTAATCAATCATGCCTACGTAATGAAGCCTCCATAAAAACCCAAAGGACACTGTTCAGAGAGCTTCCGGGTTGGTGAATGCATGGAGATTTGGGAAGAGCAGCGCAGGGAGGCTCCTTGCCCTTTCCCATACCTTGCCCTGTGCATGTCTTCCATCGGATTGTTCCCAAGTTTTATCCTCTTATAATAAACTGGTTATCTAGTAAGCAAAGTGGATTTCCTGAGTTCTGTGAGCCTCTCTAGCCAATTAATGAAACTCAAGAAGGGGGTCATGGGAACTTCTGATTTATAGCCAGTTGGTCAGAACTACAGGGAACAAGTTGGACTTGTGATTGGCATCCTGAGTTGGAGGAGGTCATTGGAACCCCCAATTTGTAGCCAGTTGGTCAGAAGCACAGGTAACCGGGGCTTGAGATCGGTGTCTTAAGCGGAGGGCGGCCTTATGGGACTGAGCCCTTTACCTGTGGAATAGGATGCTACCTCCAGATAGATAGTGTCAGAATTGAGTTGAATAGTAGGATAACCAGCTGGTATTGGAGAATTCTCTTAGTGTAGGGTGGGGAAATAACCCCCCCCCAACATACGCACACATTGTGACTGAACGTAGAACACTTCTTTACAGAGCTGTCAACTCTACCATTTTATAGAAATTCTACAGTTTTATTGCTATTCATGTGAAATAACTAGTTTTCAGCATTGACCTACCCTCTCAATTTTTATGGCATAAGTAGGAATTACTACTGGTTTAGATCGGTTTCATGAAATCTTTGTGGGTTTTGTGGGATAACAGCCACAGCTGTGGTTACAAGAACATACTGGCCTCCTGATGACTGAAGCAGTCTTTTGTCCAGTGAAAAATTGAAAATGTGATCTGGTTGCACTTTTTGAAGTTCAGCTTCAATGAGGTTGTGGATGATTGATGATCAAAGTTTGCTGGAGAAATGCTCCCGTTTGACCCTCTACATATCATCATAGCATTTCCTTAGTGATAGGAATTGACAGAATTGTTGACACATTTAAATGCTTGGTGAGAAAAAAAGGACTGAGATCTATTTAATGAATCTCCTGTGATTTTTTCTTGTAACTTTTGATACTTTCCTTTTCATCACTCTGAGTTTATTAATTGTTTCATAGGCCTTTTATTTCAGAGTTTATTCATCCGTAAATGGATGAGACCAAAAGAAATAAATGTTTTTTGATTAAAAAAATCAAACAAACTCATATTAGATCTAATTGGACTTGAGGCTTGCTATAATTTCCAAGGTTACTTGCTGTGTCCTTTATTTAAAGGCTTGTCCATATTGACTCACTCCACGTATCCCTTATGCCAAAAGGAACATTCAGTATCCTTGCAAAATGTCTACAACCCATTCAGATAGCGGAGCCAAGAGATTCTCACACAGCCGTGATCAAGATTCTGTATGACTCTTAAAAAAAAAATTACTTATTTTCTTTATTATTTTGTCTGCGTCAGGTCTTAGTTGCAGCATGCGGGATCTTTCATTGGGGTTCATGGGCTTCTCTCTAGTTGTGGCGTGCGGGTTTTCTCTCTCTAGTTGTAGCATGTGGGCTCCAAGGCGCATGGGCTCTGTAGTTGTGGCACGTGGGCTCCAGAGCATGTGGGATCTGTCGTTTGCAGCATGTGGGCTCTCTAGTTGAGGTGCGCAAGCTCAGTAGTTGTGGCATGCGGGCTTAGTTGCCCCATGGCATGTAGGATCTTGGTTCCCTGACCGGGGATCAAGCCTGCGTCCCGTGAATTGCAAGGTGGATTCTTTTACCACTGGACCACCGGGGAAGTCCCAAGATTCTGTAGGACTCTTGACAGTGTCTTGTGGAGCATAACTCCTGCCACTGGAAAGACATGTTTCTGTTCCTCAGAAGCTCCTTTATACCACTAGCTTGGGAACTTAAAAATTACACAATCTATGCCACATTGAAGCTAGTAAGTAACTGGAAATAGCAGTTTTGATATCCGTAAATCTTGTGGGTTAGTTTAAGAATGTGATCTACTTCAGACTACTTAAAATTCAAGTAGTCATCTATGAATTTCTACAGCTATCTCTGTTGATATATAGTACTTTGACCCATTCTCTATTTGATTTATTAGTGATACTCTTCAATCAGTCTCACTAAAGTTGCTATTTCTCACCCAGCCTGTGATTGTAGCAAATATTCTGTTAGTAATATTTATTTTCATTAAGAAAATTGTATTATAGATTACATGAATGAGTATTCTGGTTTGGAATCTGATTTCCAGTACTTTGACTGGTGAATTAGCTTTGATTTCTCTCCTCTGCACATCTAATCATTAGTATGGGTCAAAAGAAGTCTACTAAGTATAGAGTACATATAGGTTTTTCTTGTCTCATTGACAAGTAGGTTTTCTACATTTCAAAGGGGGCATTTGAGTTTCTATAGAAATTTTTTTTTTTTTGAGGAAAAAAACTTTATTTTTTAATTTTTTTGAAACAGCTTTATTGGAGTATAATTGCTTTACAATGGTATGTTAATTTCTGCTTTATAACAAAGTGAATCAGCTATACATATACATATATGCCCATATCGCCTCCCTCTTGCATCTCCTTCCCTCCCACCCTTCCTATCCCACCCCTCTAGGTGGTCATAAAGCACCGAGCTGATCTCCCTGTGCTATGCAGCTGCTTCCCACTAGCTATCTATTTTACATTTGGTAGTGTATATATGTCCATGCCACTCTCTCATTTTGTCCCAGCTTACCCTTCCCCCTCCTTGTGTCCTCAAGTCCATTCTGTACATCTGCATCTTTATTCCTGTCCTGCCCCTAGGTTCTTCATAATCATTTTTTTTTGATTCCATATATATGTGTTAGCATACGGTATTTGTTTTCCTCTTTCTGACTTACTTCACTCTGTATGACAGACTCTAGGTCCACCCACCACACTACAAATAACTCAATTTCGTTTCTTTTTATGGCTGAGTAATATTCCATTGTATATATGTGCCACATCTTCTTTATCCATTCATCTGTTGATGGACACTTAGGTTGCTTCCATGTCCTGGCTATTGTAAATAGAGTTGCAATGAACATTGTGGTACATGACTCTTTTTGAATTATGGTTTTCTCAGGGTATATGCCCAGCAGTGGGATTGCTGGGTTGTATGGTAGTTCTATTTTTAATTTTTTAAGGAACCTCCATACTGTTCTCCTTAGTGTCTGTATCAATTTACATTCCCACCAACAGTGCAAGAGGGTTCCCTCTTCTCCACACCCTCTCCAGCTCTACAGAAGTTTAAAAATTTTTTGTTCTAGTTCTGCAAAAACTGCCATTGGTAATTTGATAGAGATTGCATTGAATCTTTAGATTGCCTTGGGTGGTATGGTCATTTTAGCAGTATTGATTCTTCCAATCCTAGAGATTGTCATACTAAGTGAAGAAGTCAAACAAAGAAAGACAAATATCATATGATATAACTTATATGTGAAATCTAAAAAAAAATGATACAAAAGAACTTACTAATGAAATAGAAATAGACTCACAGACAGAGAAAACAAATTTATGGTTACTAAATGGGAAAGGGGAGAGGGGGGGGAGGGAGGGAAGGATAAATTAGGAGTTTGGGATTAACAGATAACACTACTATATGTAAAATAGATAAACAACAAGGTCCTACTGTATAGCACAGTCAGTTACATACATACACATATATGTGTAACTGAATCACTTTGCTTTACACTGGAAACTAACACAACATATTAAACCAATTATACTTCAACAAAAAGGCGGGCATTTGAAAGTAAATGGAGTGTGATCCAAACTGCATGCTGACATATTTTTCCCTTAGATTTTCAAGTTAATTCACTGTTTTCAACTTTGTTTCTCTGACATGTAACTGGTTTATTGTTGCTAGGTTTCACTGGCAATAGATTAAGGTTTAGCATCAGGTGACAGCTTCCCAGAGCAGGTTGAGAAGATCCCCGTAATGCCAGGGCAGTGGACAGCATTCCCAGTGGCTGGCAGGTGACCACTATTTATCACTGTTCATGTATCCAGGATGCAAAGTGGGTAGACACCGCAGAGTCATTGGATAAACACCAGACTGCCCACTGGTGTGGTCGGACCCTGAGTACTCGCCACGTATTTTGCTCCATAAGTTACCAAATAAGCTGTCTTTAAAAAGCGTCTGTATATTTCATCAAGCATCTTTATTCAGAGATAATGCAGTGTACATTCTGCACTTGTAGAAAGCTAATACCCCTGCTGGAGAAGAGTGTAATACATCAGGAAGAACAAGGTTCACACGCTGACAGGTACAAGGAGTTAAGAGTTCTCTGGTACCTCTTCACCACTCCCTTGCATGCAAGGTTTATTATTTTCACAGTTCCACTGACCTTCTCCATGCAAATATTTTCCTTAAGTGGTATATATATTTGCACAGAAAGCATGAGGAATGATTTTCCATCATTAAGGGGGACTTGGCTTTTCCTTTTAGAGGCATTTTTTTTTTTGAGTTCTTGCCTTGTATCATTAACCTTGAACAATCCAAAAATGTGATCTTTAATCTTAGCTAAAATGACATTTGTTTGCAATCCTTAACAACCATAAATGCCTTTTCTGGGATGAATTTAATTGGTGGAAAGCATGCTAGAATAATCGTTTACCTGAGTTGGATTAAAATGTTTAAACATGTTTTTAAGTCTGTGATTGGAGTTGGAAGTTTTGTTTTGTTTATTTTTATCTTTAAATCTCAAGAAATGTTCTTGGGCTGACCTGTGAGAATAAGGTCAGACTCCATTCATATGGGAAATTGTTGGTCGGAATAGTTTGTGATTCACCAGAACAATAAATAGAACCCCTGTTGTGTTTTCAACTCATTATTTTTTAAACCTTTTGATCATGTTGTATCTCATGTTGGTCAATGAGTATTGCTTTACTTCTCTGTATATATTTTTCTTTTTTTAACAAGACTTTCTAACTACTGTTTCAGCACAGTATTTATTTTCTTGTATTTTAGGAAGAACAAGGGATATTCATCAGGTATTTGATGTATTTGCCATTCAAGTATATTCCTGCAATAAATCAACCTATTTAAGAGACACCAAACAATGAGAGCTATGATAGAGAATACAGTGCCTCTAAATTAAATTTCAAATATGGGTCTTCTAAAAGTTTTGAACAATGGCAGCTTCGTTCAAATAAGTATACAGTTTATTAAGATGTGCATTTTGGAAATGATAATAGTAATTGGGATTTTATTTTTAAAAAAGTAACTATCATTTTCTTCTTAATCTCTTAATTTTTTGTTTCTATTTTTAGTTAAAAAAAACCCACAACAAAACACTTAACCTTTGCCTAAGGTTTGGGAATCTTTGCCCTATGCTGCCAGGTGTTCAGAGGAATTCAAAAGAGAGGAGAATGAACATGGACATGCATTTTATATTAGCAATGTAAATTCAGAGAAATGGCTTTTTAGAGTACTCAGACTTAGCAAGTACTACTGTGTCCTGCCCAGATCCTATTGGCAATTTACCATATCTGTGCATGCCAGCCAGAAATTCAACTGACACCACCTGCATCTCTTTGCCTAAGGAATTTCTTCAGTCACTGGAGCCTTCTTTGTCCATATATGGAGTTAGAAGTGCCAGGGAGTTAACAATGCCAGGGAGCAAGCTTCAAGCAGTGATTGAGAGTTGATGTATAAATACCAACTCCCTTGCCCCTCAGATGGAATAACCTTGAGGTATATATTCTATGCTGTGTCATAGAGCTCCCAGTGAGATGAAACACCACTTACTGATGGTCTGAATTTTTAAATTATACACACTTTATCAGCCTCCTTCCCTTTCCTGTCTCACTCCCCTACTCTTGCACTGGTTCCCTGGCATTATTCTCCAATAAATACAATAAATACGTGCCGATAAATCTTTATCACAGAGTTTGGTTATGGTACATCTCAAACGAAGGCAAGGATGCTTGGAAAGATACTTAGTGGATCCACTATTGTAGGAGATACAGGGTTCAATTCAAATCATACCAGAGTGCTGATGACATTTAAAACTCACCTTACAAGGAAGAAATGATACAGTCTCTCATGAGATTTCATTCAATATTTTGAGAAACTCTGACTGTTTATCAATTGTTGGGTAATATCTGAAGGGCTTCAATATACTGCTTCTTTCTTCCCTTTGAAAACGTAAAGAAACAAAAAACAAAACAAAACAAAAAAACACCGTTGAATCCTATTTCTTTCCCAGTTAGGCAATGCTAGTAACTTATACCATCCTCCTGAGTCTTGTTTTCCAACAGTCGAGTCATTTTATGACTCTCAGGGGAGGACTAGGTTATTCCTATTTTCATTTTGTAGTGATTCCAGAGGGTATTGGAATGTTTCTGAATAACAACGAGACAATCAGACTTTTTCGGATGTTAACAGACTTATTTGTGTTGGGGGACATGTGGCTTTATCTCCTCTCTTCTAGATCAGTGGTTCTAAAATGATGGTATGTCTCAGAATCACTCAGAGAGGTTATAAAAGCACAGAAGTCTGCCACCCACCCCGCACTCTAGAGTTTCTGACTCAGTACATCTGAGATGGGGCTCAAGAACTGATATTTCTAACAAGTTCCCAAGGGATGCTGACGATGCTGGTCCAGGGACCATAATTTGCGAAACACTGTTCCAGGCAGAAAGGGGCCTGTGGGCAGCCTCATCACATTACTACATAACGGAGGTAGGCTGGAACAGTGAAAGGCATATCTTACACTTCATCATAATCAGCAGTGGTATTGATTCTAATCTGTCGTTTCTTCTTTCCTACTGGGGAAATTATTCTTGAAATCCATGAAATAGATTACTGTCTTTCCAGAAGGAAGCAGTGAGTAAATATTCTTTTATTTCTTTATTGTTACCTAGATGGATTACTAGAAGATCAAATAGTGGAAAGCAATAGTGTACTCTTGCAGAAACAGAAGACAAATAATATGTGAGATGAGTTATTTAGGCTTAGAGGAGAGAATTTTCATTTTCAGCAAGCTATCTTTCTCCGACCACCAACTGATAGCAGTTTGGTGTCAGTGTCCTTACCGAAGGAAGTGTGGTGATGACAAATACGTTGTATTAAATTTTGAAATGAACCTGACATTGCAGTTGAAAGTGCCAATAAGATCAGGCTGCTATTCACACTGCAGGAATCAGACTGTAAAGGAGAGTAAGTTTGAGAGTTCCTGTAGCCAAGTTCGTCATTCCCTTTCATTTAGATGTCTTGCAGTGAAATTAATGGTGAAACTTTAATAATGTGTGACAATGAGGGGATCCAAAAGAGAAAAATAGACTCATTCTAATCAGACTTTTCCCATCCATGTTTGACGGGAAGGTGGGTAGTAGATGTAAGCTGGTGAATCAATTTAAATGCTAAAGAGAGAGGAGCTGCAGTGTAGTTTTAAATATGTCTACTGTATGTTGTATGTCGATAAACAGGTATTGTATTTTAAATTATATCCTCTTTCCACTCTGTTACCTACCTAGACATGGCAAGAGAGCTTTTGTCTCTTTTCTCTTTTGCTGAGATGCCTAAAGAAATGACTGTGTTCACATCACTACCCAGCAGTATTCTACAATCAGACTAAATACAGTCTGATTTCTCCAGATTTATAATACTTAGAAATAGCTTAGAGTAAATTGCTTCCTGAGTGTGCCTAAGTCTCTCATAGAAAGACTGTCTCCTTTTTCTGTCTCTTCTGAAATTCTCACTAGGCAGTCTACTTTCTGTTCCCATTCCTTGTGTCAAAAAGCAAAATAAATCTTAAATTGTACTGATACTTCAAAATGTAGTTCACATGATTAAATGGTCATTCCGACCTTTCAGTGGGAATTAATGTGAGATTGTCACCCTTCCCATTACTTTCAACTTTCTGGACATGCTCTGAGTTTCCCTCTTCCATTGTGTATTCCACTAGTATTACTAACAGGGATTAGTTATAACATTAGTCACAGGGATATAATTTTGCTTTCTCATTCTGAAATGCATTTTAAAGTGGTATATGGATGTTTCAAATGGCCTTTGACTGGTTACTCCTGACATACCATCTCTCTACTTTCTCCTCTATGTAGACATAGGAAAAGTAAAGAACGTGGATTAAAACACACTTCTAGTATGATGGAGTAATTTCCACTGATAAGATAGCCAATATGACTCAATTAGTAAATGCAATCAGAGGATAACCTGTGCAGTCTGTACCCATTTGAGTGTTTTCAGGAAAATATAATGAAGCAAAACTTTCCTGGATAGGCTAATCCACCCCACACAAAACCAATTAGAAGAATATTTTACTTAAGAAAGTTTTGTATTTCTAAATTAAAATAATTTATATGTATACTTTAACTGATTGATGATTCAAAATTAAGAATTCATAGTGTATAACCCTTTGTGCTGTGTTGTTCATTCCATACTTAGTGAGCTGTATGCCATGCCCAAAGAATAACATAATTTTCCATGGAGAGATATCTAAGAAGTAGAAATAAAAAAATGTTTAGAGAAATCATACATTTTGTATCAAAGAAACATAAACTAAAGAAAAAATAGTTTGAAAGTTAATTTAGGAATATCTTAAGACCATGATACTTCTCTTATTCCATTGGTAGATTTCAGTCAACAACAAGCATCTAGGAAATCCATAGCTCACCGTAAGTGCTGCCTCTATCTGTTACCTCCATGGTAATTTGCCTCCACAGTCATGATCATGTTATTTCCCTGTCTGAGATGCTCATCCGCTTCTTCTTCCTTTGGCTAATTCTTACTCATCCTTTAACAACTTCAATTGATGTCTTACAGGAAACCATCTCTCCACTCCCACTCTACCTCTTTAAGCTGGTCTAGAACCTCAAGTGAACATTATAGTTACCATCTACCTCAGATTCTTGTCACAGTCAATTATGATAATTCCATTTCCTTTATAGATGATTGGTTCAGAAATGTGTCAATTTAAATCTGTTTGGACCAATGAGATGTGAGAAGAGGGACACAGCTAAGGCAAGGTATTTCACTTGCTGCCACGATCCATTGTATGGTCTGGCTTCAGGATGAAGGCACTGCTGCGTACAGTAGGGTAGAGATGTAAAGATACTCTGAGTCCTGGAAGACATTGCTGAGCTGCTGAATCAACAGTCTGAGCCCTGGCTGTAATGTTAGTCAATAGATTTCCTTTTTATAAAGCCAGTTTCTATCAGAGTTTGTATCAGCTGTTGCAGAAATCATCCTACTTGATGGGGTGACTGTATTCTGTGTTCTCGTTAACACTTTGTTATTCAGTTATCAGTGTCTTTACTACATTATATTGAAATTATCTGGGCTTCCTTGGTGGTGCAGTGGTTAAGAATCCGCCTGCCAATGCAGGGGACACGGGTTCAAGCCCTGGTCTGGGAAGATCCCACATGCCGCGGAGCAACTAAGCCCGTGCTCCACAACTACTGAGCCTGCGCTCTAGAGCCCGCGAGCCACAACTACTGAGCCCGCGAGCCACAACTACTGAAGCCCGCATGCCTAGAGCCCATGCTCCGCAACAAGAGAATGAGAAGCCTACGCACCGCAACTAAGAGTAGCCCCCACTCGCCAAAACTAGAGAAAGCCTGCACACAGCAACAAAGACACAATGCAGCCAAAAATAAAAATTAATTAATTAATTAAAAAAAAAGAAATTATCAGCTTACTTATCTGTTTTTCCCACTTGATTCTTAACTTCTCAAGTGCAGAGACCTTGACTCGTTCCTTGTGTTACTCTTGGCATGATGCCAGAGTGTCTGGCATATTAGAATGTACTCAATAAATATTTATAGAACTTAGTTACTTCAGTTGATTTGCACAGCAGCCCAATTGGGAATTATAATTATTATTTCAATTTTATTGATGATGTTTTAGCCCAGCGATGTTGATAGCCCAGTGTCACTCAGACAGTCAGTTCTAACACCAGAATTTTGAATTCCAGACTTAGGACTTCTAACCAGTAGTTGTTCTACCGTATCAGTGTCAGCAAATACATATCACATGTACCAACAACACTGACGTTGCCATGTCTCAGACCCACCCAATAATTTTCATCGGTTAAGATGTTATTTTTTGTTAAGTGAGGCTTGGGCTGAAATTCATTCTCAAGGCAGCAGTAAAGGCAACCACTGCCCGCTGACCGGTGTAGGTCCACAACATGAAACCCATTTCTATATGCACACTAAGCATATTGACTCTCTCCCCTGGTGTGAGCTAACAGCAAGAGAGAGATCACTGGGTACAATGAAAATGTAAAGCCGACACACGTTTCCTGTTTTCATCTGGCACAAATTATCTTGGAGTTTGATATATAGGACCTAGTTATCTGGTTTTCCGTGGTAACTTTAGTTCTAATCCTTATTGTATTCAGGCAGCTAAGCAGAGTAGAATTTATTCATCAGACTAGACTGAGAGTACAGAGAGAAGCAGATTCTCTGA
Source organism: Tursiops truncatus (assembly GCF_011762595.2). Taxonomy (NCBI): domain Eukaryota; kingdom Metazoa; phylum Chordata; class Mammalia; order Artiodactyla; family Delphinidae; genus Tursiops; species Tursiops truncatus. Next base: position 91,909,835 of record NC_047040.1, on the reverse strand, counting down.
AAAAGGAGATATGCGAAACCATAAAGGAGAAAGTAGAAGACAGCTCTTCAGGGACAACCAGCTTTTCACTGCTTCAGAGTAGAGGAATTACACAGAGAGGCAGTAACAGAACCACTAATAACATGGTGTCATGAAGATTTAGGGAATTTGGTAAAAAGTAAACAATTTCTACACACAAAAGTGGTTTTTCAGGTTACATCAACATTTATTAAAATATCCTTGAATCGTGATTCATTGAGAAGAGCATATAATTTCTCTATGACATATTATTCCAAAAAGAAATAGGTAGAAATGAAATTTTGGCTAAACAGCTGAATACGTGTCCCACAGGTATCTAGCAATGGTGATTAGAAAAACAAGTTCACTGTCACTGAAGACGTTTACACAGAGGCTGTAGACCTCCTCTCAGGGTTACTGTGGTGGGAATCTCCTCACTATTCTGCAAGAGAGGATTGCTCTGTGGAGCTTTCATTACTATTTTGGACAGGAGAGTTCTGCATTATTCTTAATTTTCCTGTACTTGAGGATAATTAGCATCTCCATTTCTCCCCATAAAATGCCAGTTGTGTTCTCTAGCCATCGTGTCAGCCCATATCAGGCCTCACGTATTTCCAGTCACCCCCAGGAGAATTTCTCCTGATGGAAGACTACGGACAGGGAGATGCCCAGAGGCCTTCCAAAGTCACCAAGAAAAGGTTATGCTTAATTAAATAATGAATTTTAATTAATTCATCGATTTTAAATACTTAATAAAAATTAAGACAAGGAATGTTGCAGCATATTTTGAATGAATTGCAATTCAAAGCACCTGCTAAAATAAGATCATGCTGCAAGTTAAAATTTTAGATTTCAGGTAAATAGGACTTTTACTCATCTAGAAGGGCCAGTTTCCTGATATGTAAATAAGGTTCCTCATGTTATAGGACGTTCCAGGAGGGTGGGAGAATGATGTGAGGGGAAGTGTGTCTTCCTGTTTAGAAGAATAGTAAGGCAAGTGGGAGTGAGTTTATTGAGAGAAGTAGAACCCTGAACTTTAGGAGCACAATCTCAGACTCATGTCCATCCAATACTTCTCACAAATGCAGCCGAGAGAAACAATATTAGTCCAGATATTCTGAAAACTTTCCCTGAATTAAGTCAGGGAAGAGGAGAGCTATGTGCCTGGAGCATGTAATATTGACAACCTACAAATTGTTTTTACAGAATCGCTGACATCATTTGCCCATAGTGTGTCGGGTTATAAGACTCTTTCCCACAAAACTCACTGTCATTTCCTCAAAAGCTATGAGAGTTAGGTTCTTTAAATTATATGTATCAGCGTCCTGTATGAGGATCCCTAGAAGAAGCACTGGCTGGTCCTAGATACGACCTGATCATACGGTTGGCTTTTGTTGAATGTACTCAGAAAACTGTACCGTTGACCCAACACCCATATTGCCTCCCTCCTGATTCACTTCATGTTCTCTCTTAGTTTCTGCCTTTCTTCCCTGCCATTTGAATGTCATCCTGTATCCTGGGTATCATCCTCATTTCCCCACTTGCTAGATATGTGACCTTGAGCAAGTTACCAGTCTCCTTGGCATCTCCATTTTCTCCTGTGCCGTAGAAATTAGAATGGGACCTACATCTTACGGTTGATGTAGGTATTGATTTGATCTATGTCAAGTTCCAAGACAGTTTCTGGCATGTGCTTACTGCTACAAAAATGTTAGCTATCTTTTTTATTACAATTATTAACTTGTATTTTGTGCAAGCAAACTGCCTTAAATACTTTATAGAATGAATTGGTAGCATAAGGTAATGGAAATGATAATTGACTTTAGGCAAATGATTACTCTCTGAGGTCTAGTATTCAGACTCTTGGGAATAGGATGCTATTTTGTGATATTTTTTATTTTATTTTTTGCCTGTTATTTTGAACCAATTTTAGACTTACAGAAAAATTGAAGAGTTGCAAAATAGTACAAAGAGTTCCCTTATATCTGTCACCCACTTCCCCCATTGTTAACATCTCACATGACCATAGTTCTATTATTAAAAAACAATAATTAACTGGTACAATATAGCTGGTTTTGGTGACTAAATAAAATAATAAAAAGGCTTAATGGAGGATCTGGCGGCTATTTTGATTTTTCTAGAAGTGGATCTTGTCTGCAAAAGTAGGGTGTCTGGTACTCTTCAATTTAGATGTTTGAAAGCATCACTTAAAAAGGACGATCGTGGGGCTTCCCAGGTGGCGCAGTGGTTGAGAGTCCGCCTGCCGATGCAGGGGACGCGGGTTCATGCCCCGGTCCGGGAAGATCCCACATGCCGCGGAGCGGCTGGGCCCGTGAGCCATGGCCGCTGAGCCTGCGCGTCCGGAGCCTGTGCTCCGCAACGGGAGAGGCCACAACAGTGAGAGGCCCGCGTACCAAAAAACAGAAAACGATCGTAAAAGATATAGAACTTTTAAACTGGAAGGTATATGCTTAGCTGAAGCTTCAGGCTTAGATCATATTCTTGAAAAGAATTATTTTTGTTTTTCAAATTAATTAAAGAAAATGCCTCGGTAACAGCACAACTTACTATAAATCCTGTCATATTCCTGTGGTAATAGGGAGGAAACTTAGTGGCCTCAAGCTCTGATAGTAAACTGAGCCAAGTGACGATGTGATCAGCCATAATTATATCCAGGTCAAAACAGGGGACCTAGGCATTGATGGATCTGGAACTTTACATGCAACAGGAAAGAGCATCTATGGAAAATCAATTTCTTTGTTGTTGAAAAATGACTCATTGTCATTTCTAACAGTTTACTTTGGGCTGATTTCATTTGTAGAGTTCAAATTTGTTTATGGTATGCAATAAGGATGAAAAATGCATATGTTTTCCCACAGTTTTGATGAAAGATAATGGCCCCTTCCGTTTATAGAGTACTTTGTACTTTCCAAAACCCTTTCTTTCACCTACATTATTTCATTTCACCCTTCAGGACAGCCCTGTGTGGTAGTCAGGAACTAGTGGCTTACCCTCATTTTACAACAGCGGAGATTGAAGACGAGAGGTTAAGTAACTTGTCTGAGGTCACAGGCATAACGCTTGTGCTGCCCTCTTACTCCTGAACTGGTATGTTTCCAAGGTCTGGCTACTGAATCCTGGGATTCTATATAGGAAAACAGAGTTGAGAGAGCTATTACTAAATAATGAAATATACATGAGACATTGACTAATATTTATATCCCTTATGTAATCTAGGGGAAATGTTTAAAAATCCACATCTCTATATCACCTATGTCTATATCTATATCTTTAAATCTATATCTATACCTAGCTACATCTAAAACCCTGATTCCCTAGACCATATTTTTGGGAAGAGGAGAAAAAAGAATTAGGGAGCCAGAGGTAAGGAAAAATAATAGTGTCCACTGTTCTAGAAATCTATTCATAAGGCATAGATGGGCCAAAGCTAATTTGAAATATGGTTGGAGGTGATGATAGGTTTTTCGGGATATGAGGCTTCATTTCACTCACCCCAAGTGAAATTATTGGGAGGAGTTCTGTACTCTGTCTTTAATCATATATACTTATTTATAGTCACAGATGACCACCTTTTAGCTTTCTGTTTTATTTCGTCATTTCCCCAGTGACTAATGTACTACAACAGATAGTGTAGAATTACATTCTGGAGAATAAAAAGGACCTGCTTGATCAAATGTTAGAATATCCCCCCAAAAGAACCCCAGGAGTGGCAAATGCCAACTCGGAAAAGAATAAACTCCCCATAATACAACCGACATATTAAAAACGAAACGAAACCAACGCTCGTTAAGGAAGAAAATCTGTGGGGACTTTCTGGCCACAGGGCTAGCCGTGAAGTTTTATCCCTGGTGCTTTATAAAAACTCTGCTCCGGAAAACCAAGTGGCTTAAGCGATAGGGAAGCCCAGCCCACACTCTCTTTATCCTATGCCGTAATCTGATTCTTTCACTAACGGATGACATTTGAAGGCATTTTTGTGTCTGTGAAAACGTAGACCATTGCCTAATCTTTCATACTGAGTAGCTACCGCTCTTCCGAACTGCTTTGTGAAGAGACAGGCAGGCATCAGGGAATGGCGGGGTGTCTTCTCAAGGATTAGGATGACCGGTGGGTGTGTGAACCAACCGGAGTGTGGATGCATGTCAGGAAGGGATGAAGTGTCTGTTGCTTAGGAAATCTGTGCACTGTACACAGTGACCCACCAAACAGTGTGCCAGTTTTACACAAAGCTCAAGAAGACCAGGACTGCCTTTTTATGGCTTAGAGGGCAGGGAGTGTTTTGGAATCTAGATTCCTTGATGTTGTCGGAAGTTCTGCTCTGAAGGGGTATCGTGCAAACCGTTATATATAGGACGGATAAACAACAAGGTCCTACTGTATAGCACAGGGAACTGTATTCATTACCCTGTAATAAACCATAATGAAAAGAATATGAAAAAGAGCATGTACATATGAATCACTTTCCTGTACAGTAAAATCAACTCTACATCAATAAAATAAATTTTTTTAAAAATGAAAGGGTGTTAATAATCTTGAATAAAGGTGACAGGCCAGTGCACAGCTTAGCAGGCACATTCCTGATCCCTCAGTTTTTGAGAGGCTAGAAATCCAAGATTTGGAGATATGATTTGGGAGGCCTGAAATAAATGCCGAGTAACAACCAGCACTGCTGCCACCCCAGACCAAGCATGAGAATCCTGAGAGAGGGGCCTGAGCTGAGAAGTATATTAGTATTTATTTTGCGTGAAATAATATCTTGTGCTGATTAGAGTAGAACGTTCAACCAGCATTTCCTCTGATGTATGTTTCTTTATATGGTTCAGTGTTTTTCAATTTGGGTAATTGATTTTAACTATATTTAATTTTCTGTCAATGGTACCCTCCATCCACACCCTTTCCTAACAGTGTATTTATTTAAGATCTACGTTTTTAATGCCCAATTTTAAAAAGCAACCTGTTTGCTTCTCGTGGGGAATCACCACGGGATAAAGATACCAGCTCCAGACACTGCAAAGTAGGTCTCATTGCTCATCCTGTAGCTTTCAAACTTAGTACAGTACCTGACACCTGTTAGGCACTCAGGATTTGTTGGACGAGTTAAAGGAATGCTAGATTGGCACACAGAGATCATAAGATTTACGAACCGAAAGACTCTTAGACGTTGAATTCAATCCTGCCATTATATTGAGATCCAAAAAAGCTTGATTTTTCAAAGAGGTTGTAGAGTTGAGATTGGAATCCAGTCACCTAGCAGCCTGCCAAGTCCTCTTTCTCCCACTCCGTTTATCAACACATGGATATTCCATTTCTCAAAGCAGAGCTACTTTGATGTCCCTGATTTTATGAGTTGGGACATCGTGGGTAGATATTGTATCTGGAAATCTCACTTATCCCTTTTACAGAGTATTTTCCAAATTATGTACCATGGGACATTAGTTTCAGGGTTTTCCAGTGAGCAAGCTGGAAAAATTAATTTTCTGATTAAATAAAAGTGGAAAATGCTGCACACGTTCTCTCTCTTACGGAAACTCATAATGCACATTGCCATAGAAAGGGTTCCAAGAAGAACACCTTTGAAGAAACCTACTTAATTGTGTTTCCTTGGGACTTTCCTAAAATTGTTGGAGCATTGAACACTTTAGTTGTTATGTGCATACTGACACTTTGTAGAACAGTGTTCCCAGGGATGACATTTTGGGGATTGCTGGCATCTAACTTCCAGGGCTGACCAAGTTACCCAGTGCTTTGCAGTCCTTTGGAGCAGCCTGTTTTCTGTCCTGTTTTTTTTTGCAGTGTGATAATCTGAAGGCAGAACTGAACTGTTTTCCCTGAAAGATACTAGTCACACCCAAGCATTTGGGAGTAGGAAGGACAGAAGAAGGGTTTTGCATAGAGTGACCGTCCACCCTGATTTGCTCAGTAAACCCAGTTTATTCCATCGTCCTTCCGTAATCACACATCTCACCCCTTTTCAGTCTCCGAAGTGTCCTGGTTTGGACACATAGTAATCTTCCCAAGTTCAGCCCCACCACATTAGCCACCATTTCTCTTCAACTCATTCTCTCCTTTGTCAGCTAGTTCCCATCTCATCTTCCTCTTTGACCTTCCTCCACAACATGTTCAGTTCTCGCTGCTTCCCCTATTGCTGCTATATTATGCAGAGTCACCTGCTAGCTTTGTGAAATCTGGGGGCCAGCTCTTTTCACCAGAAGGGAGGTTCTCAAAATTCTTGACATGGAATCTGGTTTCTCCCCACCTAAGAATTTTCATGTTTGTTGCTAAGAACCTTTAAGGGAAATAATCAGAAAATTAAAACCAACAAGACGACTGTACATAAATGGGCCATGTAACATAGTGTCCAGCTGAGGTCCTGTGCTGTCCATACCCATCCTGGTGTCCACTATAGGCCCTGCCCTTTCTCATGACGCTTGCAGGTTCAAGTCTGCTCCATCCACAGGAGCCTCCTGATTCTTCACTTGGGTCTTCTGGTCAATCGACTCCCTTTCTCTACTGGTCATGGTACCTTTCTCTGCATTGCAGGTGGAGCCTGCTCTGACTATGTTACCTTAATTGACTACTTCCTTATTTCTTCCCCTACTTCTCCTATTTCTGTGTAGTTATTACTACACAGCTTTACACTTAATTGCTCAACTGTACATTTTAATTTGAGCTTCTTTCCTATAATACATACTTCTCGAAAATAGAGACTGTCTTAATGATTCTAAATTGCCTGCCTTGCCTCACATATGGTAAGGCTCAAATGAATCAGGGAGTTTCAACTATAGAAGGTGTTTTAGACATCATCTCATTCAGCTCTTAAACATTTCCAGCAACTTGCATGAGGTCACCTATGTGTGGAAGGTCAATCCAGGTTGCCAGGAAAATTTGTTGATTCATAAGAGGGAAGTAGCCCACAGTTAAGACTCTGAACGTCTGGATGGTTGAAGCCTTGTTCTGGCTTTGACCGACTAGGGAATTTGCCCTTTTTTGTGTCTTCAGTATTTCCCGTCATCAATAGCATGGAGTGGTTTCACGAAATCTGAAGGCTCGAGGTGAGGGTTACGTGAGACAGTGTCCATGTCATATATTATTCAGAATCTGGGACATATCAGGCATTTAATATATTACAGTTCATATCAATTGTTGTATTACCAGTTTCCAATTCTTCTGTGTTTAAATTGCTTAAAGAACTGGAGCAAGTTGCCTGAGTTGGGGCAGCATATGATGAGGCATCAACATGAGAACATCTGCTCCCAGCCGTCTCCAAGGAGGGTAAGGAGTGTGGGGTTGCCATGGTGACAAAGATTCTGCCAGACCCTCCTGCAGCAAGGGAGCTTGCTCTTTTTCTGAACCCATTGACTTTGACGACACTTGGCAAAAGTCTCCTTGGGTGTTTGTGGCCCCGATTTGATTTTTGTACTGCGTGACTTTTCTGGTTATCCTTTCCTGGGCTTTCATGAGTCAGAGTGACAACTTCAGCACTAAATACTGGACAAGGCTCCCCAGGGCCGGTTAAAGCACATGTGCATATCTACCGCTTGAATTCATAGAGGAAAAGAGTTGCCGTTCACAGTGTCGGGAAATCACATTTCTGAAAATGGTCAGCTTTTTTTCAGGGACTTTAAGGGATTGCACCTTTTCCCTCCCATGGAGAGTCAATGGGCACATGCCCCATCTGCTGTCGCTGGTCCTCTGGGAGACGGCTGCCCGCTGTTAGCTGGCAGCGACTTGCTGTGTGTCTCCTCGGGGCAGACCGCTTATCGAGGGGCTAAGCCAGGGTTGAGAGCTGCTGCATTTCACAGCCACTCCGCTGCTGAGAGGGGATCACGCAAGCCAAGCTGCCCACTGCAGTGTGCTGTTGACCTTACAAAAGGTCTTGGGGACCAGGAGGGGCTACTGTTAATCTCAGCCTGCAGAGATGCTGGTGATAACCTTGGCAGATGAAATCAGTCTTCTCGAGAATGGGAGGCAGGTTTAAAGGCACGTATTTTGCCGCCCTAGTGCCCTTCACTACTGGCCTGCCAAGTATTTATTCAATAAAAGACATTGTCCATTAGCAGCAGGGTTTATGATTTCCTCCTCAACTTCATCCTCTCCACATTAGTTTGTTATTACAAAATATCATTGTGGTTTTCTATAGTCCAGATATAATTAGTTTTCAAATATTTACAATGAATTCTCTCATTATCACTTGTTTTTTCATTGTTCCTTCGTTGCAGCCTCAAGGCTCAGCTGGGAACTAAGTCTGCGGCTTAGGTTGGAATGAGGACTTGCCTCTGCTTTCATCCAGCCTAGCACAGAAGTAGGGAACCTTGTGCTTGTCATACTTCTGCCTTTTTTTTACGAGGTGTCTGTGCATGTTTAGTAAACTACGTGGGGTTCCCCAAACTTAGGCTTCTTCTTGCCTCTGGGATTTTATTCACACCATTGCATCTTCCTGGAGTGTGTTCTATACCACTCCCCCATCACTGCCCTCCCATCATCACTCAATCCGTCATCTCAGTTTAGGTGTTGTCTCCTGTGAGATGCTGTCTCTCGTCCCCCATTTGGTTCAGGACCCCCATTTATTCCTCCCATTGCAACGTGGGTACAGTCTTACAGCCCTAGTTCTGCAGATATAGATTATAGTATATATACTGAATAATGTCCTGCCACTGTGTTAAGAGCACTTTATGTATCATTTATATGGTTTCCTACATCATTTTCATAGCTTCATTGTATATCATAGGATAAATGTACCATGGTTTATTTAAGACTCACCTATTGTTAGATATTTGGGATGTTTCCATTTTGGGGTTATCATAAACAATGCTGAGATGAATATGTGTAAAACTGAATGTTTGTGCTTTCCTTAGGATGAGTTGTTAGAGGAAGAATTACTGCTGTTACCACTTGTGTTTTGTGAGTTTTTATCTCCTGTGTTGTTATTGGGATTGGAGAGTTAACCTCAGAGTGGGAGAAAAGAAGGAGGTGGGGTCCTCCTTCTTACACAGAGTCCTGTGACTGTGTAACTTTATTCCAGTTTGATCACAGGCGTATCACAAAGAATATGCTATTATACAGTATGTGTTTATTCAACAGAACAGGGTGAGGGCATGTATATGAGTTCTAGGATTTGGGAAGATGTGTAAAATAGTCGCTAAGCATTTTATAGTAAATGAGGTGAACAAGATGCATTCAGAAATGGTAGAAGCAGGGAAAAACTCATAAGGGAAGAGTAGTTAAAGTGCTGTTGGTATCAATCACAAATATCTTTTCTGACCACAGTGATTGGGGTTAGAGGAGCTTTCTGGATAAGGTGGCATTTGAAATGAGACTCAAAGCATTGGCGTGATATACTGGAGGAGAGAACTGGGAGTTGGAGAGAAAATTCTAAGCAGAAAGAATTGTGAAAGCAAAGCTGGGAAGCAGAAAATCAATTGGCATTTTTTTTCCAGAATAGTGAGAGCTTCCAATTGCCATATGAATAAGAAAAATCCGTGCTTATTTTCTAAACTCTTGTCAGTTGTACACCACCTTTATGCTTCTTGCTATAACTGCATGCTTTGTTCATGTCATATATATTTTGAAATTAAAAAGGCTTGTTAAGTAAATAACTGTATAAAAAAGAAAACGATTTCTCCTTAAAAGGAAACCTTAACCTTGTTCACCTTAACTTTTGGAAAACCTGGGACAAAGGAAGGGGAGCCATAGAAAATGCTTGATGAGGTTTTTATATTAAGCTAAGTTATTGGACATGTTATTTTGAAGTCTGATCTTGATGTGTTTTTCCATAACCTACAAAGGAAAGCTTGTCAGTGTGTGTGTATGTATGTGAGGGTGTGTGTGTTTGTATGCGTTTGCTTGGCTGACATTCAGAGGATATGTACTAGTTGTGGAGATATTAAAGTAGTTTAGCACCCTTGGTAAATGGTTGCTCACCCACCTGCTCCTAGGTGGATGGGGTACTGTACCCCTCCACAGCCCAGCCCTTCTCCAAAGACTTACCAGACTTCACAGTCCAGCAGCCTGGTGGGTACCATGCCACACCAGTAGCTGTGTGTGTATGTGTGTGTGTGTGTGTGTGTGTGCCTGCGTACATGCACACCCCTGAGTGTTAATGTATATGTATAAGCTGGGTTGTACGTGACTGTACGTTAGCTTATTTTGGAGAGGACTGTGAAGATGGAAACAAGAAGTGACAGGACAAATCTGATTGATAAGAAAGCCTCTCGAGGCAGTAGACCCAGATTTTGAAGGGAGAGAATGCTGCAGTTGCTTTTGGCAGTAAGGGGTCCTACCTTGTTGATACCCCCAGTAATAAGCGTGCCATTGGACTTTCCGTAAACAGAAAGAGCGGAATCTTATAAAATGAAGAACTTGTGTTTTAAGGGATGCTAGTTATATAAACTGGGTTATGAAAGCCAGAAGCCCTAGGATAGGGGATGCACACAGAACTTCTGACCTGCATGTCTGGAAGCATCAGCCTTCTCTCAGGCCTAGATGGCAAATCATAGAAATAAACTTGTGCATCCTAGATAATACTCCAGACGCTGTAGTTCTTAGCTCCTTATCTCTTCAGCTCTTTGACACTGGATGAGAGTGTGAATTTTCAGTTTCAGCTCTCTTATCTGGAAATTGAGTTGACAGTCTAATCTCACAGTATTCCTGTAAAGATTAAATGAGGTACTAGCCAAGTCAATGCAGGCCACGTAAAATCGATATTCCCAACCTCTCCTCTGAAAACAGTAGGGAATAGTGAGAGTAACAAATAAAAGTACACACAATTCACAACGTAAGTATAAGTAGAAGACAGAGAAGAACCAAACTTACAATTACATCAAGTAGAAAAATTACCACCAAATCCAGTGGGCTGTCTCCAGCACCCCTGCCTTCAGGGAGTACAAGGGTATCTGATGTTGGGGAGAGGAGGGTGCACTGTAGGAAAGAGAGAACAGGCGAGCCAACAGCAGACCTAAAATTGACCTAAAGTCACCACGGAAAAAAATCACCCTACATATGAAAATATTAAAATAATGCACTCCAGTTCAGAGCTCTCACTTTTGGGAAGAGACTTAAAAGTGCATGCCTGATCTGACCAGGCGGTCCTGGAAAGATAATACTCCTCAGGGAGAAAGAAGTATGTTCGTATTTTTATTTGGATTGCATTCACTTTATAAATTAACCTAGGGAGAAGTTCCGTCTTTAATGGTGATTCTTCCTGTCAGAGATCGAGGGTGTCTTTACCTATGCTCAAGTCAACCTTTGTGTTTTTCAGGACTGTTTTAATATTTTCCTTACATAGGTTTTGTAAATTTCATATTCAAGTGATTCCTAAATATTTCATCCTTTTGTTGCTGTTGTAAATGGTGTATTTTCCTCTCTTTGTGTCTTCTAATTATTATTTGTGTAACTGAAGACTATTGATTTAATTTTATAGCTTGCTATTTATTAAATTCTTTTGCTATTTGGGTTAATTTTACCATTGATTCTCCAGGGTTTTCCAAATACATAACTATATCTGTACAAAAATATTATTTTACTTTATTTTAGTTCAGGTTTTATCCAAGTGATTAATTTCTGTTGTCTAAATTCATTGATTAATACATGATGAATAGTGATAGAGACAGTGAGAAATTTTGCTCTTACCTAATCTTAGTAGAGATATATTTAGTGTCTCCCAATTAAGAAAGATGCTGGCTTTAGGACTACAGTAAATATATTTTAAGAATGTATCCATCAGTTTCTATTTTCTTATGTATTTTTTAATTGGGAATGCATGTGGAATTTTGTCAAATGTTGTGTTATATAAATTAGGAATATGTTGAACCAACCTTGCTTTCCTTGGATAAGTCCCACTTGGCCATAGTATATTATTTTCTTGGTATGATATTATTAATAATAATCATATTATTATAATTGTGTTCACTAATATTTTATTTAGAATATTTACATTAACATTTAGGCATATTTTTATATTCTGTATCATTTTAAATAGTCTTTATTAGGTTAAGTTATCAATGCTCTTTTCTTTAACAGTGTACAGTATAGCGCATGAGGGCTGTCTGGTTTTTGAAGGTTGAAAGAATTCCTGTGTGAAACTATGTGGGCCTGGTGTGGTGTGGTTCTATGATTACGTTCTCTGTTTATTCTAAGAAAATTCATCTGTTTCAGCTTTCTATATTCAATGAAGTGAATATTGGTAAACGGTGTTTCTCTAGGAAATTATGCATTTCATTTGATTTTCAAATTTATTTGCATGAAAGTTAACTGAAGTAGTTTCCCGTGGTGTTTTTTAAATCTCTTCTGATTGAAGTTATTTTTTCCTTGTCATTGCTTATTTTGTATATCATAGCTAAAAGGTCAACACTCCTTCTATATAATGAATTCTTCTAAAAATGAGGGGAAAAGGTAAGAACATCAATATAAAATTTTGAAAAAGCATGATAGACAATTCACAAAAAACACATACATCAATGACCTTTATACCTATAAAAATACACCTTCACTCATGAAGGTGCAACCGAAAACTACACTGAGATGTGATATCTCACTTATCAGATTGTCATGTGTTAAGAAAATTATAACACAGTCTGTTGGTGAAACTGTGGGGAAACAGGCATTTCTACATATTGCTGGTTGGAATAAAAATTAGTATTGACCCTTATGAAGTGAAATTTGGGAATACCTACTGAAATTATATATGCTTTTATATTTTGGTTTGGCATTCCCACTTACAGGTATTTACCCAGAAAATGCACCTCCCACAGTACAAAAAAAAAAAAAAAATACATCACAAGGTTATTCATTGTGGCATTGTTTGTGATTGAAAAATTCTGGTAAAGATCAAAATGCCCATACGTAGGAGAGGTGTTGAATGGACAATGGCGAATAAACTAAGATATATCCACCTACTGAAGTCATATGCAGCTGTAAACAAAGAATGAGGAAGGTTTCATGAACTGATGTAGACTAATTTCTAGGACATATTGTTAAATTAAAGATACAGAGTACAAAAAAATTACTGTACTATGCTACCTTTTGTGTAAGAAACATAGAAAAGAAACCCAGAGATTAAGATTGTTTACCTACAGTGTGTGAGTAGGAATTGAGTGGAAAGGATAGAAGGAATTGGGGGTGGTGGTGGTAGATACAGAATGACACTTTTGTGAATACATCTTTTTTACAGACCTGAGTTTTAGAACCATGTCAATGTTTCACATATTAAAAATAGAAAAATAATAAAAAATAAATAAAGTTCATAAGACTAAGGGGGAGGTGGAGTTAAAGCAAAAACAAATTGAAATAAATGAACTGAACTCTTTTAAAATGAATAAACATAGTCACAATGAAGTGGAGTGGGGGGAGGGGGGAGAAGAACTAACTCAAGTAACTTCCTTTTTTTTTTTCTCTTAAAACCTATATTTTATTTTATTTTTTTAAAGATCTTTATTGGGGTATAATTGCTTTACAATGGTGTATTAGTTTCTGCTTTATAACAAAGTGAATCAGTTATACATATACACATGTTCCCATATCTCTTCCCTCTTGCGTCTCCCACCCTCCCTACCCCACCCCTCCAGGCGGTCACAAAGCACCGAGCTGATCTCCCTGTGCTATGCGGCTGCTTCCCACTAGCTATCTACCTTACGTTTGATAGTGTATATATGTCCATGCCTCTCTCTCGCTTTGTCACAGCTCACCCTTCCCCCTCCCCATATCCTCAAGTCCGTTCTCTAGTAGGTCTGTGGCTTTATTCCTCTCTTACCCCTAGGTTCTTCATGACATTTTTTTTTCTTAAATTCCATATATATGTGTTAGCATATGGTATTTGTCTTTCTCTTTCTGACTTACTTCACTCTGTATGACAGACTCTAGGTCTATCCACCTCATTACAAATAGCTCAATTTCGTTTCCTTTTATGGCGGAGAAATATTCCATTGTATATATGTGCCACATCTTCTTTATCCATTCATCCGATGATGGGCACTTAGGTTGTTTCCATCTCCGGGCTATTGTAAATAGAGCTGCAATGAACATTTTGGTACATGTCTCTTTATGAATTATGGTTTTCTCAGGGTATATGCCCAGTAGTGGGATTGCTGGGTCATATGGTAGTTCTATTTGTAGTTTTTTAAGGAACCTCCATACTGTTCTCCATAGTGGCTGTACCAATTCACATTCCCACCAGCAGTGCAAGAGTGTTCCCTTTTCTCCACACCCTCTCCAGCATTTACTCAAGTAACTTTCAAACAGAGTATTTGGATCATATGCTTTTGATCAAAAGACCAAAAAAAAAAAAACAAACAGAAAACTAAATAACTATAAAGACATATTGAACTCTAATTGTCTAATAAAAAGTTTTCTTTGCAGAAGTATTGTTTAGCAATTCCGAAACTACTTTTTATTCATTCTGTGAGCCAGGTTTTGCACTGTTGGAGAAATGAGTTTCAAACCTGGAAAGAGGAAATCATGGAATAAACCCTGGTTTTGGTTTAGAATTGACAATATCACTATGAAATTATGGCTTTCACTATGTGATAAATGATAGATAGGTGGATACATAGATACATAGATAGGTATAGATAGATAAAAATGCGATAGAGACTTTCAGCTTCAATTCTAGCATGTAAAAATCTTGAAAGTCTTTGCTTCCATATGTAAAACAAGGACAAGCTGGAAAAACGGAAAATTAACTAGTTTTTTGGACCCATTAGAGAACTAAGGTTTCAGCAAAATGTCATTCTAACATCTGGAGAGACAGGTGCATCCACAGAAATACAGCACCTGAGATCTGTGTATATTGAGCAGAAACAGCTGGAACTGTAAACAAACAGGAACACATAAATAGTAATTGTGACTAATTATTAGAGGTGGAATGTGGGCTAATGAGCAACTCCTAGGATTTCAGGCTTGAGGGCTGGGCCCACACTTTTATGGGCTCTCCCTTCAGGAACCCCATCAGGTTCTTATGTTGAAGATATCAGAGGATCCCCTTCTGGCACTGGCAGCGGGAGAGGAAGAGTAACATTTGCGAAATATGCCATTTTTCCTCCATCACAAACGCCTACTCTTCCTGAGAAAGAACTTTACAGAGCTCAAGACTAAAGCTTTCTCCTAGCCAGGAGAAGGGAATTCTTCCCTCCTCCAGCCCTCCTCTCATTTAAGTGGGGGTGGGATTAAGTCAACAGAGAGAATTCATTAAGAATGCGGCAGCCAGAGAACAGAATAGGGGACAGAAAAAGGTATAGTATCATAGAAATACTGTTAAAGTCACAGTCCCAAGACACAGGGCCACTAAAAGACTGAGGTTTAATCATGAGATTGTAGAATGCTCCTCCTTTCTTGGACATTAGCACCCACCACCAGGGCTCCATTATAATAACAGTAGATTACAGCTGAAAATGCTGCAAAGCACAGACCCTCTCCAAGCAGGAATATATAAGCAAGCCAAAGTCAAGAGGGAAGACAAAAACAAGGTCACTAAAGAATTTGGAAGCCTTTGATATTTATACTTAGAAGCAAAATTAAACACAGCACACCTTTTATTCAGATTAGCATAAATCCACACAATAAAGTTCTGTTTACCTCAGTTCTTACCACCCGGTACAGCATGTCGAACTTTCAACAAAAAATCACAAGGCATGCCAAAAGCAAGAAGAAAAACACGCTCTGAAAAGAAAATGCAGTCATTAGAACCAGACTCACCTATGACATAGATGTTGGAATTATCGAGAGGGAATTTAAAATAATGATTAAACTGTTAAGGGCTCTAGTGGGAAAAGTAGCAACATGCAAAAATAGATGAGTAATATAAGAAACAATCAAAGGATGTGCTGGAAATAAAAATTACTGTAACAGAAAGAATGAGCCCTTTGATGGTTCCATCCATAGACTGGACACAGTGAGGAAAGAATCAGTTAACTGGAATACAGATCAATAGAAAGGTCCCAACATGAAATGAAGAGAGAATGAAAAAGATAGAATAGAACATGCAAGATCCATGGGACAATTTCAAAAGGTATAACATGATGTAATTGACAGATGGAGAAGAAGGGGAAAATGGAGCAGTTTAGGAAGCTCAAGAATAGGATAAATACCAAAAACAGCATCAAAAACACCTAGGTATATCTTATTGAAACTTCAGAAAACAAGATAAAGAGAAAATCTTCAGGAAAGCCATAAGGAAAATTATTTTTTTTTAAATAATTTAGGATCCTAGGATGGAATTCATACTGTGACAAAATAATCCATCTGTGTTAAACTGTATGAAATTACTTCACTGAAGAGTGTGGGCAGTTACCTAAGTAACTTTGGAAATGACTGGAAAGTATAAGAGTAAGGGCAAAAGGAGCTATACATAAGCAACTCCAGGTGATTAGATTGTTTCCCACATGGAGGGGTGTACGTTAACAACTCTGAAACCATTATACATGTATACTGGAATTGAAGAATTAAATAAATAGATGGTGGATGATGGGAGCCAGGTTTCTCACTGTTGGAATGGAAGGTTTGCAGATAAAGAAGAGAAAAAGGCTAGAATGATCCACGTGGTAATAGGTTTGAGACATCAGGAGGAATTCAGTTTTGCTTAATGTAGCTACAGATGGATATGTACAGAAATATATATAGATATGTCTGTCTACATGGGTTGCTCTATATAAACATACATTTCCTTACTCTGTCAGCTGAAAGGGCTTAGAAGCAATGACATCACAGTAGCAATAAGCACACCTAGAACCCAGACACTGGTTTCTAATACCATTCTCCAATAAAAGGAACCAGCGATTCTTGGAGAAAAGAAGAATAATAAGGCCTAAGACTGAGGTGTAATGAGCCTGGAGTATCTTGTAATGCAAAAAAAAAAAAAAAAAAATGAGGAAGTGCTAAACATTTTTTACACACACGCACACATGCACGTATACACACACAAGGATGTGGGTATGTCAGAGGGACTCAGACGTACCTGAAATGGCTCCCAATGGCCAAAGCTGCAACAATTTGAGCAAGAAAATAAAGTAGTATGCATTATAACCCAAAATATAAAATAAATATCCGTTAGTCTATACTGATATAAATAAAGGATTGACTAGATTGATCGATAGGGAAGAAGAAACAAATTTCACAAGTAGAAGAATTCTAAATAATTTATCTAGATACTCCGCCCTCAAGTGGGTATAGTATAACTTCCCAACCTTTACATGTGGCTGCACGTGTGGATTTTCTTCCAGATTGTAGTATGGGGGGAAAATAATAACTTTTCAATGGAGAAGCCAGACCAACATGACTTCAGTTCTTCCACCAAGAGGCCATGGTTGACAACAGTGTTAAATCACCTTGACAGTGTATGCCCTTGGTACGAGGTAATCAGAATGAACTTTATCTCTGTCTTCTCCTCCAAGATCCATAACCTCTGTCCAACCATGAAAATAAATCAGAAAATCCCCAACTGAAAAGTATTCTATAACATACCTGACTGATACTCATCAAAACTGTCAGGGGGGGCTTCCCTGGTGGCGCAGTGGTTGAGAGTCCGCCTGCCAATGCAGGGGACACGGGTTCGTGCCCTGGTCCGGGAAGATCCCACATGCCGTGGAGCGGCTGGGCCCGTGAGCCATGGCCGCTGAGCCTGCGTGTCTGGAGCCTGTACTCCGCAACGGGAGAGGCTACAGCAGTGAGAGGCCCGCGTACCGCAAAAAAAAAAAAAAAAAGAAAAGAAAAAAAAAACTGTCAAGGGTATCAGAAAGACAGAAAAGGTGAAAAACTGTCATAGCCAACAGGCACTAAAGGAGACATAATGACTAAATGTAATGTGGTACCTTGTATGGGATTCTGGATGACAAAAAGTCATTAGATAAAAAAATAAGGAAATCTGGAAAAGTATGGAATTTACTAAGTAGTAAGGTATCAATATTTGTTCATTAAGTTGTGATAAATATATCATACCAATGTAAGATGGAAATAATATGGGAAGTGGGATGTGGAATATATGGGAACTCTTTGTACTAAATATATTCACAACTTTTCTATAAATATAAAATGTTTATTTAAAAGCTGGAAAAAGCACTGTATATAAAGGAATGCATGCATATTTGTATATGTGTGCATGTGTATATGTGTGTGTCTGTATGTAAACATACATTGATTTTTCAACTTTTCCTGAAGAGGGTCTAGAAGCAGTGATCCTCAGTAGCAATGAATATGCCTAGATCGAAGATTTTGGTTTCTAAATATCATTCTCCACTGAAATGACCCTGGGCTCCTTGGAAAAACAGCTGATTCTGGGATTGGGTTAGGAAAAGGACAAGATGAGACTGGAACATCTTCTTGTGCCGAAAGTAAGAAAATACTCAAAGAATGGTAAGGTTACTGCAAAAGAATGCAGGGGCCATTTTGAAGTGGTTCCTACTAGACAAATCTTGGACGATTGGAACTTCAAATAAATTATAGTTAAGTATTAGAATCTATTAGATAAAGTATAAATCTGCTTTGAGTGATTGAATGAATGAATGAGTGAGAAGGGAAAGCTCTTCCTTGCAGAAAAGAGCTAACTAATAAATATACGATGAATGATGGAATTTGAAAATCACATTTGAAATCATCATCATAATAATTTAGTCAGGCAAGAATATCGATGAATTTTGAGACTAGTGGATGAATATTTGAGGAGGCACAGGATATTTACATAATCTGAAGGTCTATGCCCACAAAATACATTTTAATTACAAAGGGTAAAATGGTAACTTTACATATGAAAAGAACTGGCAGATATCACTTTAAACAGTCAAATATCAGCGGTAATGAGGCTAATGGACAGCGTGCGCCTCCTGTTATGATACCCTAGGAAGAACTCAGCATCACTTCTATGGTATCCCTGCCTGCCAAAGCTGTGTACCCTGAATCTAATCCTGAGGGATTATCTAATGGAATCAAGAAGAAACTTGGGACAGACACA
The DNA here is from genome assembly GCF_011762595.2 of Tursiops truncatus. Taxonomy (NCBI): domain Eukaryota; kingdom Metazoa; phylum Chordata; class Mammalia; order Artiodactyla; family Delphinidae; genus Tursiops; species Tursiops truncatus. The sequence continues at coordinate 91,890,883 of NC_047040.1, read as the reverse complement.
AATTTAAAGCATTCTGCAAAATAACCTCAAAAAGGTCAGTAATGAAATACAGAAAAAGACTGAGGAATTCTTTCAGATTAAAGGAGAAGAAGAGTCATAATAACTGAATGCAAAATATGGTATGAATTTGGATTTGCATTATTGGTATAGGTAGCAAAATCTCAAAAAGGCCTGGAAATTAGATGAGGATATTATTTTCAGTGTTAAGTTACATTGTTTATGAAATGCAGAAGAGAGAGAGGGAGGAAGGAAGAGGTCGGAAATGCAGAGAGAGAGAGAAAAATAATCCAGTGTAATGTATAGTAAAATATAACTTTCAGGCAGTCTTGTTGAATGATTTGCAGGAATACTTTGGTTTATTCTTGTAACTTTTATGTAAGTCTGTGTCTTAGTCCATTCAGGCTGCTATAACAGAATACTACAGACAGACTGGGAAGTCCAAGATCAAGGCGCCTGCAGATTGGGGGTCTGCTGAGGGCTGGCTTCCTAGTTCATAAACAGCCATTTTCTCGCTGTCTGTGACATGCAGGAAGGAGCCAGGGAGCTCTTTCATAAGAGTGCAAATCCTATTCATAAGGGTTCCACCCTCATGACCTAATCACCTCCCCAAAGCCCCACCTTCAGATACCATCACATTGGGGATTGGGCTTTAACACATGAATCTGGGGGCACAGTCTGTAGTAGTATGAAATCATGTAAAAATTTAAAAATAAAGATTAAATGAACTCAAAAAGACACATGCACCCCAATGTTCATTGCAGTACTATTTACAGTAGCCAGGTCATGGAAGCAACCTAAATGCCCATTGACAGACAAATGGGTAAAGAAGATGTGGTACATACATATAATGAAATATTACTCACCCATAAAGTGGAATGAAATTGGGTCATTTGTAGAGACGTGAATGGACCTAGAGACTGTCATACAGAGTGAAGTAAGTCAGAAAGAGAAAAACAAATATCGTGTACTAACACATATATATGGAATCTAGAGAAGTGGTACAGATGAACCTGTTTGCAAGGCAGAAATAGAGACACAGATGTAGAGAACAAACATATGAACACCAGGGTGGGGGGGGGGGAAGAGGGGGTGGGATGACCTGGGAGATTGGGATTGACACATATACACTAACTAATGAGAACCTGCTGTATAGCACAGGGAACTCCACTTCGCTGTACAGTGGAAACTAACACAACATTGTAAAACAACTATACCCCAATTAAAAAATAAAAAAGATTAATTGACCAACATATGTGTCAGTTAAAAAGCATTTGGCAGGGTAAACGGAGATACCAGACTATATATAGAGAGAAATTTGGACATTATGAAAAGGGGAGCTATTGAAGGTTTGAGTAGGCGACGTCAGAGTAAGTCGTTTTATGAAGATGAATTGGGGATGCATAGAGCACAGTTGGCAGCTCAGAAATGCTCTAGTCAGGAAGGGCAGGAGGAATCTTTGTTCTCGGCTAAAGGGTGCATAGGAACATCGCTGAAACAGCCTCAGCATTACCTTGCCATAATCTTAGGGCATTGACATTTTTTCAGAGTTTAGTACACACTGTTTGTAAAAGCTGAGAATGCATGATTCCCTTCAGTGTAGGAGGTTCCCATTATATTAATGAGAGTAAGATCATATCTACAGGGTCATTGATAGTCCACTGAGTCCTGTATCAAATCAAATGACCTGGGCCATTTCCTTTGCAACACACACTCAGGCATGCATGTAGGCACATGCATGGGGTGGGTGTGAGGGAGGAGGGGTCGGGCGGTGGGTAAGTTTAGTTTTTATGTCCAAGGACTACCACGTACATCCTTTGTGCCTCTGTTTATACTCCATCTTTCTGCTTGCCTGCTCTTCAATTATTTAGTTCCTACTTTTCCTTACTTCTTTACCAAAGGGGAAAAAGTGAAGCAGAGATACTGAGTCTATATGGTCATTTATCAGAAATTCTTCAGAGGCGTTATGGGTACAGAAATCAACGGGATGAGTGGATTTCTCTCGTCCTCATTTGTTTTCCTCCTTCTGGGATTCTTCTCCCTGCTGCCTGTCCCTCTCCCCTGATTCTGAAAGGAGAATATGAGAAGTGGTATTTTCTCCTTGTAATCTTTCAGTGGTGTAACCTGTATCAACATCCCTAAACCTCTGAAGGGAGGCTTGGACACTTGGAGAGGGATGACTTCTATTTAACTAAAATCTGCTCACTGAGAGTAAAGGGAAAAATTTACATTTCCTCTGCAGTTCCTCCAAAGCTTTTAGAAGCTACACTGACCAGACCATTCTGCTGCCGTTGCTACTACTGCTACCACTTAACCTTCTGAGGAAAAGAGACTCAGGGTCTCCTCCGCTAGCCTGCAACATCTGAGGGAGGGTGTTCCCCTTTCCCCTCCACTGTGTATGTGCTCCTTGAGTGGTAAAAATGTGTTTAGAAAGAGGCTGAAGGGAGGGGCTTTATACATATAATGGGAACACATATCTTGATTAACTCCTGATTTCCGTGGACTCTCATTAAATGGTTATATCTCTCAAAACAAACTTTTACTCTGAGATAGATTGGTAACTGAGCAGTTATACATGAAAAATCTTTTGGAAGGCATTTTTGTTTTCTAGATGAAGAATTTAAATTACTTTACTGTTATTTTTTTACACTTATTATTTGAATATTAGGATACCTCTGGAGAGGATATCTATGGTTTCACTTAAGAATTTTGAGTAGGGGAATTTGAATGTCCTAGGTTTGCATTATTTATTTGAAATGAACAATGGGAAGAATGGATAATTCTAAGGTCCTTCACCATTCCAACTGGGGGCAGAGGTGAGTTATGCAGCATCCCCAGCAGAGTCTTGTGTGACCTGCAGTGTGATTGGATGAGTAACGGCTGTACCCTGCCATTCTGCAAGTGAGTTATATTCCAGAACCTTCTATGTCTAGCTCTTCACTGGCAATGGTGAACATGCTTTAAGAACAATGCTCTTCTCAGTCTTTCATTTTCATTTCTCTTTCTGCCCTAGAAAATATATTGAAAGAGAATATGATGTGCCTAATATTTTAGAACTTTAAGAATATGCAATATACAGATTTATGCACATTATAAATACTTTATAAATAAGACTGTATATAACATTGAAAACGCATGTTGCCCTTATCAAAGCCCCTTCCCCAGTTACCCCCTCCCTCTAGCCCCAATGATTGATAAGACTTGGCATATTAACTTAATGTTTTTAAAAAATATTTCCATATACATACCTGTAAATATATGTTTATATTTGTCATGGATTAAAATGCAGACTTATTGGCTAGTTCCTTTTAGTTGATCTCTAAGGATCCTAAATATTTGGTTTCAGTGGTGAGCATCCCAAAAGGATTGTGAAAGCTAATTCCAGTCCTCATTTCATGCAGTGAAGGAAAAAAAAAATCATTCTGTGACGAATATCCCTAAAAGAATTTTGAAAATAAACATACCACGTTGCATCTTTGCTTTTGATAAGTGAGGGTAATTTGTTTCCCTATCTCAGATTTCTGAAAATTCCTCTTTATCTTCTGCTTAACTAAGGGAAATATGCAAAGATGAGAACCTTGCATTACACTTTTGAACTTTACTTGGAAATAGGTTTTATACAGAAAATGAGAACTATGAAGCGAGTGTAAAATATTTTCCAACGGCCAGGTGTCCAGAGTGATTAATGAGAAAACAATGCTGGTGGCCAGATATTTCTAGAGACATATCTGATATTTGGAAAGAAATAGCCTCAGAATCTGACCTGACTGTTGCAGAATCTTTACATAATTACCCTCTTTTACTTCTACAAGGAACATTGGAAACTTGAATATTTTTTAATCTTTAATGATCCTCCTTTTACTCAAATCGTTACATCTGTACCACTGCATTCTCCCTTAGATATTTTAGACATATATATCTTTTCTCTGTGATGGCTATAAAATATTCAAGATCATGGGAGTGCCTTTTTCATCTTGTATATTCCTGTATATTTTACTCAGTCCCACCCTAATTTGGGTATGACATGTATATGTGCTTGAAGAATTAGTGAGGGAACTAAATCATCAGTTTTAATTTAAATTTCCATTTGAACCTATGCTATTGTGGCCTAATATACGTAAAATTTATGTAGAAACTTTAACTTGAGTGTTCAAGTTGGTTTAGACTACTCTTCACAGTTTTATTCTTTCTTGGTTTTTTAGGAACTGATTTTTTTAAATGAGTTTATCCTATTTATTTTTAAAGTAAATTTTTATAAACTATAATATATATATGGAAATCAGCATAAATTGCTGTTCCCTGTATGAAGCCTTAAAATATAATCCCATATCTACACAGGACTCATATTAAGAAATAGAACATTCCTAAAGCCCCGGAATACCTGTTTATGCCCCATCTCAGTTATATACACTCTCCAAGTAGCTAATATTCTGACTTTAACATCATACTCTAGTTTTGCCTGTTTTTGAACTTTATGCAGAAATAACATATTTTCAGTCCACATTGTGTTTGTAAGATTCATCCACGTTGAATATTACTGACAAATATACACATAGTTTATTGTCTTTCATTACTAAAAAGCATTCCATCCTTTGGCTATGATAGATTTATTTATCCATTCTATGTCGACAGTCATTTCTGTGAGTGACTTTGTTGCATTAAAAGATCAGTGCAGAATTGTTATGTCATATGGTGTTCATATATATTCACTTTTAGTCAAAGCTGTCTGACAGTTTTCCAATGCGGCTGTACCACTTGGGACCCCAGTGTCAGTGGAGAATGCTAGGTTCTACACACCTGTGTCACTTTTGGTGCCATTGTTTTTTTTCCTTTTAGCCACTTAGGTGGGAGAGTAGCTGTGTCTCATGTGTCGTTTAATTTGTATTAAATGCAAAAGATGATTTTTCATATCTTTGTCAGCCACTTGTATACCTATTCTGTGAAATTCCTTTTCAGGTCTTTGTCCATTTTCCCGGTGGTCACTCTGCCTTTTTCTTGTTAATCTCTAAGAGTACTTGGTTGTCAACATATTCTGATGATGGGTTCTTTGTTTCACACAATCATTTCCTCCATTGTGTACTGTGCAATTTCACATTCGTCACAGTGTCTTCTGAAGAGAAGTTTTTCGTTTCCACGTAACAAATTTATTACAATTTTCTTTTAATGATTCTGCTTTTCTGAATGAGCTCATGTATGATTTTCTTTTTATTATCTTCCTTGGGTTTATAGTAGGCCGAACAGTGCTTCCCAGAAGGATACCTGCATCAAATCCCTGGAAACTGTGAATGTTACTTTATTTGGAAAAAAAGATGTTTTCAGATATGATTAAGTTTAAGGATCTTTAGATGAAGAGATAATCCTGGATTATCTCAGGTGAGCCCTAAATGTCATTCCAAGGATCCTTATAAGACAGAAGAGAAGACACTGGAGAAAACACAGAGAAAAAGCAAAGTAAAAAGACAGAAGCAGGTTCTTTTGTGACTGTAAGCCAGGGACTGGCAAAAGCTGCCTACCGGTCGCTAGAAAAATAAAGGAACAAATTCTGCCCTACAGCTTCTGTAGAGAGATCAGCACCACTGATACCTTGATTTTGGACTTCCAGTCTTCAGAACCATGAGAGACTAGATCTCTGTTGTCTTAAGCACCAAGTTAATAGTCACTTGTTGCAGCAGCCCTAGGAAACTAATACAGGCTTCATAGGGCTTCTTATGTTTATGACTGCATGAATTTAGCCCAGGTTCACTCCAGGAATTGTCAAATGTGCTAAGGGCAGAGATTGCAGATTCTAGTCTAGTCCCTGTGCTTCCATCTTTTTGAAATCCTGACCTGCAGATTTCTCTATGACTCAGCAGTTCTATGGCAATCACTCAATGGATTGATAGACAGATAGACAAACAGTGTTTTATTTGACTTTTCTACTTTGTTCTCTGTGTGATTGTCGGTGTGTATTGAGCTATTCCATCATAGCCCAAAACAGAAATCTTATGTAAACTTTTTTTTTTTTTTTTTTTTTTTGCGGTACGCGGGCCTCTCACTGTTGTGGCCTCTCCCGTTGCGGAGCACAGGCTCCAGACGCGCAGGCTCAGCGGCCATGGCTCAGGGGCCCAGCCGCTCCTCGGCATGTGGGATCTTCCTGGACCAGGGCATGAACCCGTGTCCCCTGCATCGGCTGGTGGACTCTCAACCACTGCGCCACCAGGGAAGCCCTTATGTAAACTTTTTTAAAAATTGGAACTTTTCCTACTTTTTTCCTGAATATACTTCGTTCTCTAGAAAGAAAAATAACTGTATCTAATTCTTGAATAAGGTATTCCCTGATCTAAGGTAACAAGCAGTGAATAGAACAAGAACTCCTGTCTTCCTTATTGGTATTACTATTTCAAATGCCTGAAATAAAGCTGTTTCCTGATTTCTTCTTGCCTGGATAGGAAAATAGTAATTACATTCAATTTTCTCACAGTGGTATGAGTGTAAGGGAGTAAAGACAGATCATTTAAATTTTAATAAGGTACATTTCTCTGGTTCTCAGTAGTGGAATGGAAAATAAAGAGTATCTAATTTTATGTGTTAATAAATAATTTAATTACTTTACAAGTGTACTGGACCTTGGTCACGCTTCCCGTTATAGCCCAATACTCCATCTTTCTTTTGCACTGAGAGATGAGATGAGGGAAGAACTAAAAGATTTTTAATTAATTTGTTAGTAATTAAAAGTGTAATTTACTAGTAGGTACACAGGTTGCTTAAGACGTTTAAGAACTGATATGGCTGATAATAACACTGGGAACTTTAATTTTTTTTTTTTTAACTGGAGTATATTTGATTTACAATGTTAGTTTCTGCTCTACAGCAAAGTGAGTCAGTTATACATACACATATATCCACTCTTATTTAGGTTCTATTCCCATATAGGTCATTATAGAGAATTGAATAGAGTTCCCTGTGCTATTCAGTAGGTCTTATTAGTTATCTATTCTATATACAGTAGTGTGTATATGTCAACCCCAATCTCCCAGTTTATCCTTCCCCTCGCCTTTCCCCCTTGGTAACCACAAGTTTGTTTTCTACATCTGTGACTCAACTTCTGTTTTATAAATAGGTTCATTTGTACCATTTTTTAGATTTCACATAAGCCATATCATATATTTGTCTTTCTCTGTCTGACTTACTTCAGTCAGTATGACAATCTCTAGGTCCATCCATGTCACTGAAAATGGCATTATTTTGTTCTTTTCTGTGGCTGTGTAATATTCCGTTGTATATATGTACCACATCTTCTTTATCCATTCCTCTGTTGATGGGCATTTAGGTTGCTTCCTCACCCTGGCTATTGTAAATAGTGCTTCAGTGAATATTGGGGTGCATGTATCCTTTCGAATTATGGTTTTCTCAGGGTATATACCCAGTAGTGGGATTGCTTGGCCATATGGTAGTTCTATTTTTAGTTTTTTAAGGACTCTCCATTCTGTTCTCCATAATGGCTGTGCTAATTTACATTCCCACCAACAGTGTAGGAGGGTTCTCTTTTCTCCACACCCTCTCCAGCATTTATTGTTTGTAGATTTTTTTTAACATCTTTATTGGAGTATAATTGCTTTACAATGGTGTGTTAGTTTCTGCTTTATAACAAAGTGAATCAGTTATACATATACATATGTTCCCATACCTCTTCCCTCTTGCGTCTCCCTCCCTCCCACCCTCCCTATCCCACCCCTCTAGGTGGTCACAAACCACCTAGCTGATCTCCCTGTGCTATGCGGCTGCTTCCCACTAGCTATCTATTTTATCTTTGGTAGTGCATATATGTCCATGCCACTCTCTCTCTCTCTCACTTTTGTAGATTTTTTTTGATGATAGCCATTCTAACTGGTGTGAGATGATACCTCATTGTAGTTTTGATTGGCATTTCTCTAATAATTAGTGATGTTGAGCATCTTTTCATGTGCTTCTTGGTCATCTGTTTGCCTTCTTGACACTGGGAACTTTAAATCATATCAACAAAGAGTAAGTGGTGTGTGTGTGTGTGTGTGTGTGTGTGTGTGTGTGTGTGTGTGTGTTAAAAAGTAGGGTCTTCGAACTTCAGAAAATAGAGTCTGGTGGGAGCATGGAGGCCATTAAATGAGAAATAGAAGTGTGTAAAAGAAAGACTACCATAGACAATTTCAAGGGAAAAGGAACAATTTAGAGCAAGGGAATTAACATCAAATGTTTTTTCTGAGTATTGATGTGATGATAATTGGAATAGAATGACAGATAAGAGGTGTGCTGTTGAGTCCTCTGAGGTTTCTAAGTAAAAGACAGTCTGTTACATGGCACCTGGGATGGGCACCATGAAAATAACATTCCAATCTGTTAAAGTTGCAACTTTTTTTTCAAAGAAAAGCCCATTTTTAAAAAGTTGCTTTACTCCTTCCCTAAATAAACTTAAGATATGAATACACCCAAATTCTAATGAAGAGACAAAGAGAGACATTGGCTCTCCGGCTTACTTACTTGACTTCCAGTAGAAAATGCCTGGTAATGGTCAGGAGGCCCATGGTGCGTCTTATTTTCCCTTGGTGCTGTGTTCTTCAGATTTCCATACTTTTTGTGCTGCAATATCAGCTGTGAATTTTTATTAGCAACCTTTTGCATGTCAGCGGCTCTAGTGTTCAGTTGTCTATGTGTGATTGAGATCTGAGGTAAAAGAGAAATTATAATTGACATTCTACAGTTGATGTTTTTTTCAAAGGAAACCATTTCAAAAATAAGACTTTCTTTTAGAAATACATATACAATTTTTATTTGTATGCACATACATTTATTTAGTATAAATGTGGCTTTGTTCAGGCATATTACCTACATTAAATATATCAGGAAACCAAGAATCAACAGAAAATCTTAAGAAGTTATACTTGAAAAGTGTGAGTTATGATATGTAGCAGTTTTCATAGTTGATGATGTAGTGATTTTATAGAGAATTTTAGCAAATTTACCAAAAAGAAAAAAAACCACTAAAACATTGGCATTTGTAAGACTGTGAAATGATTAACAAAAATTGGAGTCAAGAGGCATCACTAATGCATGATAAAAATCATCATCATCACGGAATACTGGATCTGAATATAATGCCCAATTACTCTATAAGAAGCGAGAAGGTCAGGGTACACCACAAGTGGATGATCTAAAATAGGGTCTTTGATCTACTACTATCATCAGTTTCTTTGTTGTCTCTGTGTAAACCAGGTTCAGATCCCCCTATGGTCCAAGGAAGGAAGGAAGATGGCAGGATGCCACAGGGTACCATTTTTCTAATGCCAGTTTTATTGCTGAATAGAGTGTTGACAGTGGGAAAACCATAAGTTTTTGAGAAAAGATTCCTGGGATTTGTAAAAGTTGTCATCAGGCATCTAAAAGTCTGCCACGTAGAACATGTGTTAAACTTGTTTTATTTGGTCTCGATGGGACTCCAGAGAATCACAAAGATTCTTCTACCACAAATGAATGGAATTTGTAAGAAATCTTTTCAGCCAATATCAGGAAGATTTTAAGTTTATTGCTACTGGAAAAATTCAAGTAATGATGGACCACTTACTGAAAATTTTCTCAGGAAATTAAAGAAATTGGATAGTTAAACCCAGTCCTTTGATGCTGATTCTGTTTTTTAGTTATGTAATTTTTAGTTCTTGTTTGTTTGGTTATAGTACAATAGAGGCAAATGCTGTTTCTCACTGTTATCTCTGAGTTCAGTAGATATGAGACCTCTACAGCATTATGGTTTTGGATGACTTTGACCATCACTCTCAACTCTGGAAGTTCTTTATATCCAAATTCGTTCCTTTTTGCAAAAATGCAGACAGATAGAAATGGTTCCATCTTTTCAGGTTCTAGGGTCCCGGAGAGCGCTACTTTTGAATTTAAATATTTTTACTTTTAACATTATGTGCATCTTAAATCCCAGGGAAGTGATTCTGCAACAGCTGTACATTTATTTTATAGTAGTTTGCATTAATTCAGACCCTATTTGCTCTTCTAATACATTAGTTATCCTTGTGTTCAGAATAATGTCAGCAGCAGCTTGTTGTCAGCACATTTGTCCACATTAATAGCATTTACTAACTTATTTTCTTATATTACTGAACTTCATTTACAATACAAATCTGTGCCTTTTCTTTTTTTTTTTTAAGACGTTTTTGATGTGGACCATTTTTAAAGTCTTTATTGAATTTGTTATAATATTGCTTCTGTTTTGGTATTTTGGCTGCGAGCCATCTGGGACCTTAGCTCCCTGACCAGGGATCAAACCCGCACCCTCTGCATTGGAAGGTGAAGTCTTAACCACTGGACCACCAGGGAGGTCCCAAATCTGTGCCTCTTCTGACAAAGAAAGTAGTTTATGTTTTCAGCAAAGAGTCTCCTTTTGCTTTTTTTCCATCTGCATGTCTTTCATATTTCCTTTTTTTTTAAAGGGGGCGGATTGGGGAGGGTGATTGTGGAGGCGGGGCATTTTATTTTTAGTGGGTGATTCTTAAGCAGGTGTTGAATACTCTATATTTACCTTACAACTGCACTCTCATTTAATTCTTGACACTCCCTGGGAGTAGGAGGCCCCATTAAGTTCTGAGAATCAGGACACTGGTTATGGGAGGTTAGATGACTTGCCTAAGGACATGCATCTAGTACCTGGGCAAACTTAACAGGGAAATGGTCTTTGCATTCAACAATAAAATTAATGAAGGAGATAGGATGAGCATAAATGAAAGTACTTAAAGCCCCAAAGACACAGTCCTGTGTAGCCGCTTGCCACTCACAGGTTCTCATCCCTGATTGCACATTTGAATTACCTGCTGAACTTTTAAAAAAATATCAGTGCGCTGCATCCTCGAACACACTGATTTAATTGAATTTCGTTTGAACCCTAGCATCAATATATATTTTAAAAATTCCCACGTGATGCTAATATGCAAACAAGGCTGAGAATCACTGTTCTCTACTGAAGAATTGAACAGGGCTCATGTTTGGAACAAAATAAACTCTTGGAGAGTTCTGTGCAGGAGGCATTCTGGGTAGGGGGAAGAGGTATGTTTTGTGGTAATGTATCAGCGTAAGGGCAGGGGTACATTTTGTTTAACTTTATTAGGCAGTCACTATTCATGGGCACATTGTTTGCAGAGACGCAGTACTTGAAGTTGAATGGGAGAAGAGTAATAGATGCAATTTCATGGCTGGAGCTGTGAATACAAATTAATATATTGAGAGAAATAAAAGCAATTAAATAAACAAGGATTTGATCTAATTAGAGCAGAAGTGTCTACTGTTCACGGAAGGGGTGGGAGTGGATCAGGTGATGCTTGAGGAAAGTTATCACTGTTTTTCTAGAAAGGAAAGTTTAGAGGGAAAGAGGATGCTGATGTTAGAAAGAAAGAGATATCTAAATAGGTAATTTAGGACAGTGTCAGAAGGAATGAAGAGATAAAGCAAGGTGTAAAAGAGGAGGAAGATGGTGGTAATGCATCTACTAGTGAGGTACCTACTGTGTTTTGGTGCTTTCATATGTTAACAACTAAACCAAGTAGAGTTTATAATCAACATTCTTTTTTTTTTTTTTTTTTTTAATAAAAATGAGGAAGTTGAGCTCAGCAAATTGAAATTATTTGTTCAAGCCCAGAAGATTAGAAATCTGGGTCTTTCTGGTCCAGAGCTTGGCTCATTTTACTACATCACTTTTCTACCAAACCCCACTGCCCTAGAATGGATACATATTATAAAGAACCCTCAGTTAATCAAGATCTATTGAATTAATGCATATGAGGCAGCAGGTGATGACAAATTTCTACATAGTGTTTGGCTCTTTACCTTTGGCCACCAGAGCAGGAGGCAAATCATTTACAAGAAGAAAAACATCAACAAATCATGCAACATGAAAACAGGTGGAAAGAGAAAAAAGGACAAATGAAGTGAGCAGTAGGATGGGCAGCCATTGTGGCTTTAGATGTTATGAGATGGCATCGAATTGAATATTTTATACACAGTAGTGGGTGGGGACTCAAGAAGTCGGGGATGGGACAAGCACACAAGGACAGAAACCTGGGCTACGTGCTTTCCTCCTGGAGTTCAGTGACTTCATGTTCATTCAAGCCTCAGTCCCTTTGCCACCACTTCGGTGAAGCCTTCTCTGACCTCGGTACCTGTGATCGATCATGACCTCCTATGTGCCATCCTTGCTGTTCTCAAATACCTCTAACACTGATCAAATAGGTCTTTACCTACATGGCTGACTCCACTGGGGTCTGATCCTTTTGAAGGCGGGAATTAGGCTTTAATTCTTCTTGAATCTGTAACTCTGGCACAGGAAGTTTTCTTTCATAAAAAATAAATGGATAAGAAAAAATACACGTGTGAGTGAATGGACTGAGTTTAATCTCTTCACTAGTGACTATTACTAGTTCCCGCATTGTGCCTGATTTGTGGTCAGACACAGTTAAGAGGTACAGCGGTAATTAAATTATTTCTAATGCAATTGTGACTACATTGCTTACCTGGAAGTAATGTAATTACTGCTATACCTTTTACCTGTTTTAAAAATCTGGTCATATCTGGAAACTTAACTGGTTTCACATTTAAATGTAAGAACAGGAACTAGGTACTGCTGGATTCTGCAAATGATTAAATCCCTACAATAATGCCCAAATAATTATTTAATGTACCAGCAATTCTAAGTACATGGAGGTAGAGAGCAAGTTACCAAATATTATCTGAATTTAAGAAACCTGAGAGTTACAGTTACTTGGTGTGTGTTATGGTCTGAATTGTGTCCCCTCAAAACTCATATGTTGAGTCCAAACCCTCAGGACCTCAGAATGTGACTCTATGTGGAGCCAGGACCTTCAAAGAAGTGATTAAGTTAAAATGAGGCAGTTAGAGTTAGGGCCCTAATCTAACGTGACCAGAATCCATATACAAAGAGGAAATTCAGGTGCACTGAGTGACACCAGGGAGGTGCATTCACAGATGAAAGACCATGTGAGGACACAGCGAGGAGGCCGCCATTCTCCAGATGAGGAGAGAGGCCTCGGAAGAAACGCAAACTGCTGACACCTTGACTTGGACTTCCAGCCTCCAGAACTGTGAGAAAATGCATTTCTGTTGTTTAAAGCCACCCAGGCTGTGCTATTTTGTTATGGCAGCCCGAGCAAACTAAGACAGCATGCTGTGTATTTTTCCTCAATGATGCTACGTCATCTAAGTTCCTCATAGCCGATCAAGCTTCCACTTTTTGACATTTAAGTAGCTGTTACCACTAAGTAATCAATAAGCATAAGTAGCTCATGCCTAAGCATGTAGGCATACAATATTAACAAGTTCTGCCACATGTAGTTGGAAGACATTTGCATAATTGGTGCAGAGATATATGAGGACATGAAGCACTCTGTAAAGTGATGTTAAAATATATGCATTTATTTTAAATTACCTACCGAAGCGGATTCAAGTATTTGCTGTTATAGTCAGGTAGGAACCTCTATTATTTTCTTTTCAAGTTTAAACATTCCAGGATAAATCTCTCTCTAAAATACCTATAAGTCATTGCCAAACTTTATAAACTATGAGTGGGGGGATTTTATAAGAAATTACTAGGCTGACTTAGTTTGGTGCACAGCACTACATTTACACAGCGTTTAACCTAGAGATGAGAGGTATATCAAAGACTATGGTAATAAACATTAACTTCTTCTGAAAAGTGTTTAATGTTTCTCTTGTACAGTTTTTATGTTCACTTTTGCATTATGTCATTTAATGAGATTATGTTCTAGTTAGAGTTTTAAAATAGTTATTTCAGAAAATAGAACTTAGCCTTTTAGGTACATCAGGCTTTGGGATGTCATACAGCTTTTGAACTCTTTATGTATCTCTCATTTATTTTGAAGTGTTTTTAGAATAATTCATTTGGGAGAGAAAAGAGAATTTATTCATATTATAGTTGTTTCTTTCAAACTTTGATCCTGTTGATTGCAGGAATATTAGCTATTCTTTCTTAGCTGTATTTTTTGGCTTTGTTTTTTCTTTTTTTGTCTGGAGTTCAGCAGCTTATGAAGGTGAACATTCATTGAGAACCTATTATATGGCAAGGTACTTCCCAGGCATTTAATGTTTCAAAGGTAGCAAGTGATCTCAAATATCCTTCACATCCTCTCAGGAGGTGAGATTTGCATAAACAGAAATCGATACTGGCCATAAGAAAGTGTATTTTATGGTCCAACTGTTTGATATTTTTGTTCATAAAATTTGACATTGAACAATGGGACATAGCCCAAATAAAACTATTAACCCATCTTGCCTGTCTGTGACTTCACCCAGACTCTACCCATCCTACATTCACAGCACACACAGAGACACATACACGCATACAAGGTTATGCCATAACTGTGGTCTTCATGTCTCCAACTCAAGATTTTCTCAATAAAGCCAGCATTTTATATAAAAAGTAATGCAAAACACTAAATTACTTGGGAAGCATACGTACATTATGTAATTTTTATTTCAAATCGTGTATTCTAATATTATAATTACTTAATTATTTAGATGAACTTTTAGCATAGAATTTATAAACGATATTAATAGAAAGACGTTTAAGATATGGCTCTACCATGCATTAGCTGACTTGGTGCAACCCAGTTAATCCTCTTTTACCTCAGATTCCTTGTGAAAATAAGACTAATGCTAGGATCTCTACTAATACCTATGGTGATGATTATATAACTCACAATGTGGGAAATTAACTAATAGGTAGTTAAGTGCTCCATGAATTTATTTGTTGTTATTTTTGTCATTGAAATAATGGTTATTATTTCAAAGAGTTTTTCATGGAATTTACATGAGTACCTGCCTATTATCAGATAACAAAAAGAAAATCGAGGATTGAAAAGCAGCCTTAAGGCATCCAAATTGGAAAAGAAAAAGTAAAACTGTCTCTTTCTGCAGATGACATGCTCTTATAGGTAGAAAATTGTTAAAAGACTCCACCAAAAAAAAAAAAATTCTTAGGAATAACACACAAAATCAGTGGAGTTTCAGGATACAAAATCAACATACAAAAGTCAGTTCTATTCCTATACACTAACAATGAACTATCTGAAAAAGAAATAAAGAAAACAATTTTGTTCAAACAACATCAAAAACAATAAAATACTTAGGAATAAATTTAACCAAGGAGGAGAAAGATCCATACACTGAAACTATAAGACATTGATGGGGACTTCTCTGGTGGCGTGGTGGTTAAGAATCCGCCTGCCAATGCAGGGGGCATGGGTTTGATCCCTGGTCTGGGAAGATCCCACATGCCTCAGAGCAGCTAAGCCTGTGTGCCACAACTACTGAGCCCGCATGCCGCAACTACTGAAGCCCACACGCTCTAGGGCCCGTGCTCCATAACAAGAGAAGCCACTGCAATGAGAAGCCCCTGCACTGCAACGAAGAGCAGCCCCCACTTGCTGCAACTAGAGAAAGTCTGTGCACAGCTAATGAAGATCCAGTGCAGCCAAAAATAAAATGAAAATTAAAAAAAAAAAAAAACAAAACAAAAATGAAATATTTATTAAGACATTGATGAAAGAAATGAAAAGATATCCTGTGTTTGTGGATCAGAAGAGTTAATATTAAAATGTCCATACTACCCAAAGCCACCTATAGATTTAATGTAATTCCTAGTAAAATTTCATTGGAAAAACGATCCTAAAATTTGTATGGAACCAAACAAGACCTCAAATAGCCAAAGCAATCTTGAGAAACAACAATGATGAAGGCATCACACTTCCTGATTTCAAACTATATTACAAAGCTCTAATAATCAAAACGGTATGATACTAGCATGAAAACAGACACGTAGAACAAGGGAACAGAATTGAGAGCCAAGAAATAATCCCATATATGGTCAACTAGTATTTGACAAGAAACCCAAGAAGACTCAGTGAGGAAAAGAGTCTTTTCAATAAATGGTGTTGGGAAAAGTGGATATTCACACCTGACAGAAGGAAACAGGATGCTTATCTTATACCACTCACAAAAAGTTACTCAACGTGGATTAAGGACTTAAAAGTAAGACCTGAAACCCTAAAGCTAGAAGAAAACATAGGGAAGAAGCTCTTTGACATGGGTCTTAGCAGTGATTTTTTGAATATCACACAAAAAGCACAAGCAACAAAAGCAAAAATCAACAAGTGAGAGACTACATGAAACTAAAAAGCTTCTGCCCAGAAAAAGAAACAATCAACAAAATGAAAAGGCAACATATGGAATGGGATAAAATATTTGCAAACCTTATATCTGACAAGAGATCAATATCCAAGATATATTAGAAATTCACACAACTTAATAGCAAAAACAAACAAAAATCAAATAGCCCAACTGAAAAATGGGTAAAGAACTTAAATAGACATTTTTCCAAAGAAGACATACAAATGGCCAACAAATACATGAAAAGATGCTCAACTTCACTAATTATCAGGTAAATGTAAATTAAAACCACAAGGACATATCACCCCACACCTGATAAAATGGCTAACATCTAAAAGACAAGAGATAACAAGTATCAGTGAGGATGTGGAGAAATGGGAACCCTGTCCACTGTTGGTGGGAATGTAAATTGGTACAGCCAATATTGAAAAGCAGTATGAAGACTTCTCAAAAAATTAGAAGTAGAACTACCATAAGATCCCTCTTCTGGGTATATGTCCAAAAGAAATGAAGCTACTATCTCAAAGAGATATCTGCACTCCCATGTTCATTGCCGCATTACTCACAGTAGTCGAGACATGGAAACAACCTGTCTGTTGACAGAGAAAGAAAATGTGGTATATTCATACAATGGAATATTATTTTAACCACAAAAGGAAGGAAATCCTGCCATCTATGACAACACTGATGGATTTGGAGGTTATTATGCTAAGTGAAATAAGAGAAAGACAAATACAGTATGATTTCACTTATATGTGGATTCTAGAAAAACCAAACGTGTAGTAGCATAGAGTAGAATGGTGGTTGACAGGGGCTGGAGGGTGGGAGAAGTGAGACGTTGGTCAAAGGGTACAAACTTTCAGTTATAACATGAATAAGTTCTGGTGACAATGTGCAGCATGGTGGCTACAGTTAACAACACTCTTGTATATTTGCAAGTTGCTAAGAGAGTCAGTCTTTATTTTGTTAATTATTTTTATTGGAGTAGAGTTGACTGACAATGCTGTGTCCATTTCTGCTGTGCAGCACAGTGACTCAGCTGTAGATATGCATATATCCCCTCTCTTCTAGACTCCACTCCCATAGAGGTCATTACGGAGCACCGAATAGGCCTTCCTGTGCTATACAGCAAGCTCTTGTCAGTTATCTTCTGTGTATCATAGTGTGTACGATAGTAAGTCTTACATGTTCTTACCACCACCAAACAGAAAAAAATGGTGATTATATAAGCTGAAGGATGTGTTAACTAACCATATTGTGGTGATCGCTTTGTAGTATATATGTGTATCAAATCATCCCATTGTACACCTTAAACTAACACAATGTTTATCTCGATTATACCTCAGTAAAGGTGGGGGGAAAATAAATCAGTCTTTCCTGTTAGGCCTACATTCATTCATTGAAGATGTATTTATTAAGTTCATATTCTGTGCTAGGTTCAATGGTGGGAATGAAGATACCATGCTGAGAAAAATAGGAATAGACTCACCTTGGAGCTTAATAAAGGAAAGGGGCATTCTAACATTAATCCAAGCATTTAAAAAAAAATCACACAAATATAAAACCACAATAGTACTTGTAATGATGCTTTCTAATATGTGCTTGAAAAGTCAACAATTTTGTTAAATATTTCTTTCATTACATATCTTTAAAAGCTATATTTTGTATAAAACTATGTCACTTTTGGATTTTGGATTTACTACCCTTTGATTCTCGTCAGTTTTTACCTTTTGTTTGTTTTTGGCAGATACCATAGTTTTGTCGATGTCTTTTCCTGGATTCATTTGTCATGAATGAACTTTTGGTTTTATTTTCAAAGGCTGTGTCTCCACTAGCATTTGAGGGCCATTGAAATGGTACGGAAGCAGCTATTCATGTGAGAAGTATAAGAAACCTTCACAAGGAAACTCTTTACCCATATTTGGAAAGATTTGAGAATGCTTGAAAATTATTCAGAGCTGATTTGATTTGTCAAGAAATTTTGTCAAACTGGGTAATTGAAAATGTGCCCAAGAGAAATAGTATGTAGTATAATTTTAAGGCAAATTAAAACGTGATCTGAATTGAGGCCAGTGGCTTTGAAAGTGGACGATACTGAGAGCTGATACGGTAATACCAAGTGCTTTAAGGCAGGCCCCATCGTTAAGTTGGCATTTTCTTTACTATACAAAGAGTGCCATTTTTGTCCTGTGACTTTTAGTTCAGAAACTATGTAGCTGAAGGCAGTCTCTAGTCAGTCATGAACATAAAGCATTTTTACGATGAGTTCTGAGTATGTTTAATATGTAAAATGATGCACTAAGTCTTGAGGACAGCTCCAGGGACAAAACTAAAATGCTAGGAAGAGAAGGCCTGGGAATGAAGAGCAAATTATATAAAATTATGGCTTAGGAATCAAAATAAGAACTAGACTACTTTTCTTGATAGTTGGTAACTGAATAAAGTTTCAAGGACAGGAATGTAGTTCAACTCAGGCCCCGATTTATGGAATCTGCCTAAACAGAAATTGTCCTAAATTCTATAAGCTAATATCTGTATGCTAAAAAAATGTTACAGGGAACCCTTATCAGATATGTAGTATCTTTGAAAACTTGCATTTGAAGAAGGCTGTGAGTTATTTCAAAATACACCGAGAAATAGTAGCATACTTGGGGCTGACAAAGATTCTCTCCTTGACCAAACTTTAGTCAAACTCCTCTGAACCCTCTCCTTAACTAGGCCACACCTTGGGCTTTCATCTCTGTCCTTGTAGTGTCCATTTTTAGAAGAATCCCTGCTAAGTCAGGTTAGACAGAAGCCCCAATGATATCTGATCTGATCACCCTCAATACCTGACCAAATTCCTCATCCTTTATCACCCCCAGGTGATATCTGATCATCCTGGCCAGGCTTCAGCAAGAATCCTCTTAGGTCATTTTAGCAAGGATTACACCACGCTCTTAGTAATTTTCCATCCACCGACTCACTGCTGTGCTCATTGGCTATAAAGCCCCACTTTTCCTTATTGTGTTCAGAATTGAGCCCAGTTCTATACTGAGGTCTCTTTTCCCCAGTTGCAAGATTCCTGAATAGAATCTGTTTTTACCGCTTTGACTACTATCCATCTCTGGTTTGTCTTTGAAAGAGCACATAATCTCTGTCAAAATTTTCTGTGACTACTTTTAAAATTTATATTCCAATGATATATATAGATGCAGATAAATAGATATCAGTTATCAGATACTGTATATATCTGACACATCTTCAGTATATCTGGTATTACATAACACCAACTCTCTCCACTTAAATTTTTTTACTAAATTAGCAGATAATTATATATATATAATTATAATATAATATAGAGTATAATATATAATATGTGGTACATATAATACATAATACCTCTGATCTTAGTTGATACTGTTTGTCTAATCTATATAATATAAAGGTAATATATGATACAATATTTTTAGGTTATAACATTAAGTTAATATTAGCTTATATATAGTATATAATATAATTATATTATACCATAATGCAATTAATAGTATGATATGGCATATATAATAGCAGATGATCACATATAATAGCATGGTATGGCATATATGTTAACAGTTGATCTATTGATTATCTGTGTGATTATCTGCCATTATATATGCCATATCATACTATTAATTATTATACATAACATATATCATTATCTACTAATGCTGAAACAAAATTCAAGTGGACAAGCAGAGAGTTGCCCCCTTCATCCCCAGTATTCTCCTTAGACAAATTGAGCTGATAAAACCAATACTGACAAACTCGGTTTGGAATCTTGATCTTGATCCTGGAATTCTCAGCCAGTCTTAGGACCTGGACTTGTTCCCGTTCTCATTTAAACCACCAGCCACCAGGTGATGACAAGTGGCAGGTGGGACTGAGTCACAGTCAGATCCAGGAACACCCAGCTAACTACTCAGGCTCATCCCAGGCATTCCTTTAACCTCACAAAAATGCAATTCTATATTTTATGCAATTAAAATTTTTATTGCATTAGGGTGGAGTTTTAATATGCTGAAGTCATGAATTCAAGTTCTGTTTATGTTTTAATGTGTATAAAATTAAATTCTGCGCTGTTTAAAATTAAATAAGATTGCCTTTTTAACCTCTAAAAGTATGGACGAAAGTCTCATCTTCTTTTCAAATAAAGAAGGAAAAGTTAATGACCAAAGTTAAACCAAAGACCTCAGCCAGTTTTATTTGCTCACACTTGCCATCAAAGTATAGTGTCTCAATTAAACAAATGATATACAAACATAGCTTTAAAAAAAAGTTATTCTTGTTGTGCGCAGTTATTACGATTGACGTAAATGTGGATATGTGAGATATACACGTAAGCAAGCACGTGCATATTATATATTATAATACACATGCCCTTTAGATTATGACATAAACCTTTGTTTTTAATAGGATGACTATATTTTACTTCCTAGAATATATGGAGAATCAAGTTAACATAATAGAGAAAGAGGAAAGAATACTGACAAGAATCTAACAATGAAAACTAGAAGACTTTTAAAAATGTTTCCTTTGTAGTAAAATTCAGAGTCTCATGTAAGAATAAGAATAAAAATAATGGTAATAATGTTGAACTTTATTATGAGAATTTACATGCCAGTATGTTTCAAGTGGGAGAAAAAGAAATAAACTAGTAAGTTGAAAGCTCTGATTCTAGATGATAACCTATGCCATAGACTTTCTGTAGTAATGGTAGTATGTGTGCTTTTCCCATATAAGCCATTTTTAGGAAATAAGACACACTTAACATTGTTACTATGTCTATTTATATACTTTTTATCTGGATTTTCCTTCTGTTTACTGTCTTTCCTGTGTTTAGCATATAAGGTTGCTGACATTACGGACTAGGGAACAAATGGAAATGGACCTATTAAAATAAGAATGTGAACTCTAATAAGAATCTCTAGCATGGTTTATAATGAATATTCAAGTTTTAAAAGTCATGCCTTTGGTAGAAGGTAAAGAGAGATATAAGCATTTTAACAGAGACTGCTCTCAACTTCTCCTACAGGCACCGCAGATTCCGAGGCAGGTTATACAAATTCTTAAAACCGATAGTCAAAGTCCTTATAGAGAGAGGAGTCGTTTGGAATAAAGCGTTTGTTTTCTGTAATGTACGGAGGAGAATGGTGGCCTGGAGAGCGCCATATGCCTTCAGCAGAAGGAGATATATAGATTAGGAAATTAGGACAGTACAGTACGTTTTAAAATGTTGACCTAATAAAGATGACCACCTAGAAGTAGTTTTAACTTTCCCGCAAGATTTTGATTCAGTTCTAGACCTTGCAAGAGGGTAGGAGACATACTTGCTTTGGAAGGATTGTGTCAAGACACTGGCCACATTTGTTGTCTTCTTTAATCTCTTGATCTTTGTGAATTAGCCCTTTGACTTCTTTTGAACAAGTGGAAATGTTATTTCTGAGTTTTGTCTGAAAATTTCTTCTCTGAGGTGCTGAAAGTAATTTATCAGGATAAGGGTCTAAGAAATCATGCCTTCCTTAACTAGGTTTTTAGATTAAGCTGTGAGATAGGACCAGGAGTACATAAAGATAGTGGAATTCTATTTGCAGTTTCAGTATTTTATGAAATTAGCAAAGCTTTATTGTATTTTTTGCCTGGGTACTCAGTTGAATAAAAGGCATAATAAATAAGAATTCAAAGGCAGAATTTTGTTGAGGGGGAAAATAAATTAGAAACAGTAATGCAATCATGCTCATAAATATTTTATGGATTTCATGCATTCTGTATTTGAAAGTTTGTCAAGATATGCTTGGGTATTAAAATATAGATTAACATTGAAAGTTTTATATTTTTCTCCGTTTACATACTTCTTCCTTTGCACACATAACAACTTCTGCCAAAGTCAGTTGTCAGGATATCCTTTTCCATTATAACTGAACAATGAAGAGAATTGAAGAGCGTTTTCTAAGTTAGAGAAACAATATTTCTTTCTCTAACTTTGGAGGTTTTGTATTTTGAGGCAAATTATCACACATATTCCTCTTCCATTTGCACATCTCAGTTTGGAAGAGTGGGTCCAAATTATTCCCTACCGACTTGAGATTTCAGGTAAAGCAATTATTGAGGGAAACAGAATAGATTTCCCTTTCTATGTTGCTGAAATTTCATCTGTATAACATTACTGGAACCTCTGTCAAGCCTGATGGTAAACAATGTACAATTACTTCTGAGTTGAACACAAGTGCCCCGTGGTACCCAGATGTCCAGGGATGGATTTGATAGGCCTAGTGCAGATCTCGTAAGTCAGCCAGGCTTTCGCTTGCTGTATGAAACAGACTGGTGATGAAGCTTTCACAGTTGGTGAAATTTCACCGGGAAAGAAAAAAATGGGGTTTCCTGAGCTTTGGCTGATCTGCGCAAACTAGATTGGAAAATCACAGGACGCCAGGTCTGTAAGCAGAGGAACGCATCAGATGCTCAGGCGGCCAATGCCAGCGTTCCTGTTTTAAGGCTGCTCAGTAGCACTGATTTACCTCCCCTGATTGCCTCGGAGCAAGTTTGCTCCTGTATCTTCTGAGAGGTAAATATAATGGGAATTTGACTCTTTTTTGAATATTCTGCTGTCTTCCCCCTTGGCGCTTTCAGTTATTTTTGATTCCCTAAAGGCAACCCCTGTTGCAAACTTTTCCTTTTGACACGTTCCTCTTGCCAGCCAGCATTGTTTCTCAGCATCTCCCCCTAAGGAAATGTATGCTAATGGAATATTACCCCAAGCAAAATAAAAGCCACGGATAGGTAAACCCACTGCCTAAGCAAGCAAACTGACAGATCAGGTGGTGCCTTGCATATCTTTGCATAAATGCCTTGTGGTGTATTCATTATTTTCTACATCCTTCCTAACTCCTCTCCTGTGCTAGAGTAGTCTTTCACACATCCGCTTGTATCTACAGTGAATTTACGCAAAATCTAAAGGCATTAATAAAGGTTTGTAGACATATGTCATCAGCATTGTCATTGTCACGATCATCACCGTCACCACCAAGACATACTGAACACTTATTGTGCACCTGTTACTTTAATCGTAACTCATTTAATTATCACGTAACTCTGTGATGTATTGGTAGGAATCGTTATTCGTGTATTTAGATAAGGAAGCCAATATAGAGAATTGAAATAACTTACCCAGTGACGCCCAACTATTAAGGACAGGCTAGAATCCAAACCCAGGCCTTTCTGCTTCTAAATTACTCATAGCAGTAGGACCTTGATCAGATATATTTGTGTTAGTACATTCCTAGGCATTTAAAAATTTCCTCAATTTGTGCTACCCCTATGGGTGCCAGAAATGTCTCAGACTCTAATAAAACATCTGTTCAGCTCAATTACACTTCAGTTCAATTAGCATTTATTGAATACTTATTATGAACGATGTACTGTTCTAGGCACTGGGCATTCAGAAATACATAAGACACACCATTTTCTCTGGCCAAGCAATCAGTGTAATGGGCTAAAGACTTAAGACATTATGCAACCTTAAATCTATTAAGCAGACGTTTCTTTCCATTTATTACGTCTCAGGAAAAAGTGCCTGTTTACAAATAACCTAGTAAGTGCTATGTTAACTGCCTGGAAGGATTAGAAAATTATTCTTCTAACCAGTGGGCCAGTTAGAATAAGATAAATGATCTGAAATATCTAGTGTTCTTAAATTGCTTCCAAAGAAACCATGGCTTGCAGGCAGTAAATGTCTACATAATTATTAATGATGTAATTAAGGATTTGACCTCTTAAGGAAAGCAGACATCCAATAAAATAATATTTATTTCATGAAATAAGAACATATTTCTTCTTGGACTCAGTGCAGGAGAAAAAGGAGTACACAGATTTCAAGTGTCTGTATTTATCTTTTATTACTCTGAGCGTACAGCTTGAATCAAATGTTACAATTACTCTGATGAAGTATCGAGGCAAATTTGGCAATGGTATAAAGTGAGGTTTGAAATATTTGCTTGACTTTGAACCTTGTATTTTGAAGTCTCTCAGCATACATTTTATTTTAATCTTTTAAACTTTACTTAAGTTTATTTATTGATTTTTTGGGGCTACTTGAGATTGGCTGGAAAAACGGCAGTGCCAATTGAATTATCATTATAATTGTAGATCAGTTTGGGGAAGATAGACAAATAGAGATAGGGTTTATTCTACTTTAGAATTCATTCAATTGCTGGAAGATATCAATATCAGTCTTAAGAAATACTAGTGAGGTATAGTAGGTAAAAATTATTATAGTGGAAATCGTTGTATTCTTGGACCTCCTACCAACCACATAATTAATCTAGGTGAAAACATTTTTACTTATTATACATACAGATTTCCACCTGACATCAGCTTGACTTGAATAAGAACTTTAATAAACCTTCAGTGTTCATTCTTTCACCATCCTGTTTTTTAATTATTGCCTACCTAATTTTCATTTGGAGATTTTAGTTTTTTCATCTGTCTGGTTTATAAAAGACCAAACTAAGTTTTTAAAAGCTATTTGTTTTCTGTTTTGATCTCAAATTCTGCTGGATGATGAAACATATTCTGAGAATCAGTTTATGTGTTCTCTGGTCTGTGGCACTGTAATCCTGTATCTGAAATAAGTTCGTGAAACAAATTGTAAAAGTAGTATCCAATCATGATTTTAGAGTCTTAATTAGTTTGCAACAGTTCAATAAGAAAATGATATTCAAGCATGATTCTCCACTAGTTCAACACTGCAAACCTTCAATGTAGATTTGTGGTTTGGTGTTTTTATTATACTTCTTTAACGTGGTACAAAAAGTAATCATTAGACCCCTGCCATGTTCTGCAAAATTGCATAGGAACAGTTTAATAGCCAGGGGATCATTCATAGAAAAAAGGCATCAACAACACTTTTAAAAGGAAATAGTATGGTTTTCCCCTGAGAATTACACAATCCGGGTTATTTGACTGCTTTTTTTTTTTTTTTTTTTTTTTTGCGGTACCCGGGCCTCTCACTGTTGTGGCCTCTCCCGTTGCGAGGCACAGGCTCCAGACGCGCAGGCTCAGCGGCCATGGCTCACGGGCCCAGCCGCTCCGCGGCATGTGGGATCTTCCCGGACCGGGGCACGAACCTGTGTCCCCTGCATCGGCAGGCGGACTCTCAACCACTGCGCCACCAGGGAAGCCCTGACTTCTTTAAAAAGTTCTGCTTTTGTAGAATTCTTCCCCAGTACAAAAATCCTTAGAAGATGCTCGTGAACTCTACATATCCTTCTTGGATCTCAAATGGTGCAGAGTCTGAAGGGAAGAACTGGCAATATTATAGTTCCCACAGTTGCAGGCATGTGATTTAGACAGAAATGAAGAGGATGTACCAACTCAAGAAAAAAGCAGGCTTATTTTCTTGTGCTTTGTTCAAAGACAAGCTTCCCAGAGGCTTGAGCTTAAAAAATTGTTGGGATGAAAATAGTTTGCCATGGTCTGTAACTTTCAGTACCTTACTACCACAATTATATAACTATAATATTAACTACTAGGTTGCAGACTCCCATCTTAGGACTTTACATATATCAACTGATTGTATCTTTACGATAACCTAGGAGAATAGGAGTGCTAGGAAAAAGGTACTCTTTTCAGCACAGTCCCCTATGAAATAGAACTCCCCATTGTACAGATGAGGACACTGAGACACAGAGCAGTTAAGTATTAGGAAATAAGTGTCAGAGGTAGGATTGGAACCCAGGCAGTCTGACTCCAGAATCCATTACGCTGTACTATCTCTCAGTTAATGTTGGGGTTAGAAATCTGACCTATTTCCCAGTTAGTGCCTGACATCCTCATATGAATTCATCACAGGTATCTCAGTGCATACTCCACTGGGGTTGGGATGCATACTACAAAAGCATAAGCTACAGTTCATATCTTAAATAGACTAAATACCTTCCCTTCTCATTCATTCCTTCAGCCCAAATTTGTTGAGATCTACTATGTACCAGACATTGTACCATATGTTTGATGCAGTTTTATAAAAGACAAAGTCCCATCTTCATAGATTGTGCATTATACTGCTTGGATACTACATAAGGGTTTTACCCAGAAGCTAATTATCATTGCATCACACATATTGTCAGTATGTTATAATGCTGGACTCTCAGCTGTTACATCAGTAAATAATTTCCATGGAAAAACTAGGCTTTCACACCATATTTGAAAAACTTACGTTAGCATTAGATACTAGGATACACTATTTAGAGAGGTCACTATATCCAACATTATGAAATTTTAGGTCCTAATATGTAAGTTTCAGCTCATTGTTTGCAGCAGACAATCCACTCTCTGTTCCTTCCTGAAAATTTGTCTTTTTAAAAGCAAACTGGATATGGCATCAAAGCACAGCCCATAAAGAAAAAGTTGACAAATGGGACTTAAGTTAAAAGTTTAGTTAAAAATGAAAAACTTTGCTTTGCAAGAGATACTCTTAAGAAAATGAAAAGAAGAACCACAGACAGTGAGCATATAATTGCATATCGCAAGTCTGATGAAGAACTTGTATCGAGAATATATACAGAACTCTCAAAACAATAATATGAGAACCAACAACCTGTCTTAGCTCCGGCTTCTGTAACAAAATACCGTAGACTGGGTGACTTAAAAACTGACATTTATTTCGAACGGTCCTTGAAGTCCAAAATCAAGGTTGATGTCAGACAGATTGATGTCTGGTGAGGGCCTGCTTCTTGGCTGGTAGACAGCCACTTTCTCACTGTGTGCCCTTTCTTCATTTTCTTATAAGGACACTAATCTCATAATGAGAGTCCCACTCTCATGACCTCATGGAAAACTAATCACCTCCCAAAGGCCCCACCTCCAAATACCATCCCATTGGGGGTTGGAGCTTCAATATATGAATTTTGGAGTGATACAAACATTCAATCCGTAACCCAATCTAATTTACAAAATGAGTCAAAGATTTGAATAGACACTTCACCAGTGAAGATGTAGAAATGGCATATTAGGACATAAAAGGATGTTCAACGTCATTAGTGATGAGGAAAATGCAAACCAATTTTACAGTGCATTACCACTATACTGCTGTAAGAATGATGAAAATTAAAGAAGCAACAAAGAAGTTGTCATGTCAAGTGCTGATAAGAAAAAAGAGCAACCAGAAAGTCCATACACTGTTGATCAAATGAAAAATGGTATGGCCACTTTGGAAAACAGTTTGACAGTGTCTTATAAAATCTACACTTTGGGCTTTCCTGGTGGCACAGTGGTTGAGAGTCCGCCTGCCGATGCAGGGGACA
Source organism: Tursiops truncatus (assembly GCF_011762595.2). NCBI lineage: Eukaryota > Metazoa > Chordata > Mammalia > Artiodactyla > Delphinidae > Tursiops > Tursiops truncatus. Next base: position 91,863,359 of record NC_047040.1, on the reverse strand, counting down.
CGGGTTCGTGCCCCGGTCCAGGAGGATCCCACATGCCGCGGAGCGGCTGGGCCCGTGATCCATGGCCGCTGGGCCTGCGCGTCCGGAGCCTGTGCTCCGCAATGGGAGAGACCACAGAAGTGAGGGGCCCGTGTACTGGAAAAAAAAAAAAAATCTACACTTACATATGACCCGACAATTATCCTCCTAACCATTTACCCCAAAGAAATGGAAATTTGTATTTACACAAGACCCTGTATATCAGCTTTATTCATAATCACCAAACTGTGGAAACAACCCAGATGTCCTTCAGCAGAATAGATAAACAAAACATGCTATCTCCATGCAATGGAATACTACTTAGCAACAAAAAAGAGTGAATTATTCTTCATACATGCAGCAACGTGGATGCATCCATCTCAAATGTACTTTGCTACAAAAGCTACATGCTGTGGAATTCCATTTTTATGACATTCTGGGGGACAAAAGCAAAACTATAGGGACAGAGAACAGATGGGCGTTTCCTGAGCATTAAGATCAGGGGCAGGGGTTGACACCAAAGGGGCATCACAAGGAAGTTTTTGTGGTGATAGAGTTGTTTTGTCTCTTGGTTTTGGTAGTGGATGGAAGGTTCTATGCATTTTGTCAAAACCCATAGCACTGTATAGCACAAAGAGTGAATTTTATTGTATATAAATTTAAAAATGAAGGGTGATGATAAATAATGGAAAGAAAGGAAACTGGCAGTATTTTTCATGCATGGACATTAATGAAGTTCACATTCCTGGACTTTGTTTTTCCATTTCTAGAAATGTATTCTTAGGAAAGCAGTCAGTGATACGGTGAAGAATGTTCTTTGCAGTATTACTTATCACAGAGAAATTGAAAACATCTTAATTGTGCAATTAAAGTGAGGTAGTTAAATAAATCATAATATATTTCCCACTTATAGGCATTAAACTTATGTTCCTGTAGGTTAATTACAGAGAGATCACGCTTTACTGATATGTCAGTTTACTCTGTTGACTTCCCCAGTTTAACTTAAAAATATTGATTTTCAAACATTTGAAAACTTTTAGACAACTTGCAGTGCTTTCTAAAGGTATACCACATATTCAAGCTGGTCCAAATCCTTTTTCTTAATAGCTATATATATAGCTAGACAAGTAGGTAGATGACATGAGTCATATTATTTCTGCCTTTATAATCATTTCAGTTCCTCTTATTTCTTTAGCTAAGACAAAATTGGGATGGAGAAGAAGGATAGTATCTTTGACTCCAATCATTTTCCTACTTGGAATGTCCTTTAGCCCCATTTTCACCAGTAATTAAAAGCTACATTATATATCCATGGTGCTTTGCAATTTCCAAAGTATTATTTTACATTAGCCTCTTTGATCTATTATCAGACCTGATAATACAATCAAGGATGATAGCAGTCCCCCACCTCCTACTTACACAAGGCATCTGAAGGCTAAAAATGCTTAACCATTTTCTAGGGTCACATTTTGGTAAGTATTCAAGGCAGAACTGAAATCCAGATGTCACAACTCCTCATCAAATATTCTACCCTTTATAATGTGCTGTTTATTTACTCCAAGATTTTCCCTTTTGAAGAAACATGTCTTGCATTACTAAGGGCACTTATTCCATTATTGTCATTCTGCATTCATCTTTTAAAAAATTATACAGAGTCTCTCTCTAAAATTCTCATGAGAAGCAGGGTTTCCACACTAAGCGCGTGTCCTCAAATTTTGTTCTGAGATATATCAGCGTGCTTTTCTTTTGGTGTCTGCTTCTGTGCCTTCTCGGACAGGACCTCCCCACCCTATCACCACCCCACCCCGGTGCAACCTCACCAAATTTCTGAGCTACCTACTGTGTCCAAAAAACTTAGGATTATTATATCTCAAATGCAAACAGACAGAACAAGTTAGTGCCCAAAAATGAAATCTTGAAGCTCTTTTCGGAGACAATAATCCTGAAAAACAGGCTTTTGCGTGCAAGAGCCAGGCATAGGAAAGACAAGTGTCTTGTAAATTCCAAAGAGCTCCCTCCAGATATCAAGATGAGAGGCCAGAAGACTCAGAATACAGATTTAGCATAAGCCAGAATCCTGCATTGGCCAGTTTTCTGGATCAGATAGGAGGAATCTAGGGAGGATGTTGAGAAGAGGTACATGGACATGAGGGTCCTTGGCCCCATCTCAATCTGCACATGAAATGTTGGGCTGAGGAAATGAAAACTATGGACATTTCAGATAGGTTTAAGGGAAAGCAAAAGCAGAGGGGCCGGTGCCTCATTCCCAGGTTTGAGACTGTAGGAAGAGCCTCTGCGCACAGGGTTCCTTGCATCCCAACGTAAAGTGATGGTATTGCTGTAGTGAAACAGTGATGTGGTGTGTTGAGTCACAGAGTGGATGTAAGCCAGCTGCTTATCACCCTCCCAACCTGGTCTCCCCAGTTTATTTATAACATGGGGGTGATCCTGAAATCATGCCCCACTGTGGGAAGTGGAGGTGTTGACTGCCCCAGGAAACTGGAACTAGCTTGGAGTCAGGCCTAGGTGAGTATAAAGTGTGTGGATTAGAAAATCAGAAGCTGCGACAGGGACCCTAGAAATTAGCAGAGGATGCAGATTCACCTTCAAAGACTAGGTAATGATACGCAAAGACCAAGTCGATGGAAATAGCTCAGTAGGGAACCAGCTGAATTCAAAGGAGAATGTGCAACTTTGAAACAGACATTCCTCTTACACTCAGCTGCTACCCAAAGAGAAGGGAGGAAGGGAGAGGAAGAAACGTTAAGAGACTGAGTTAACTTTGAAAAGATTTAGTTTGATCATGAAGTGTTAAGTTACTTTAAATGGATATATTTCTGTTCCCCACCTCCTTCCCCAACTCCCATCTGGCCCTGGCTACCAACCAGAAATTAGGGCTTGTGAGCAAATTGATGTCATTGTTAGAAAAAAAGAATTTTTTTTTCAAGGTCCCATTTTGGTAGATGTCAAAAACAGAACTACATAGTTATTTTTTCGTAAACCTAAGTGCGTAATTTTCAGACCTTTCCCACACACATAAAATAGTGGTTACTTCCCCCTGGAATGTGTGACTGAGACCAAGAAAATGTGACATTTCCCCACTGAGACATTTTATTAGATTTTACCTGGATTTTTTTTTTTTTTTGAGCAATTGTAGTTTGCTCCTAAATCATATACTGTTTCTGCTGTTTTGCATCTTCTCTCACCCTGCGTAACACACAGGATTCATGAGCCAAAGGTATTGGGTTGCTTTACACTTGACTGATTCTCCGCTAGATCGGGTTTTGTGTAGCCGAGTACATATATTGTCCCGACGGTGAGTAGAAGCAGTGCCTGTCAATAAAGCATTGTATTTAAGAAATGGACTCTAGAGCCACGTTGCCCAGGTCCCAATTCAAGCTCCAGCATTTTACTTGTGTTTGGCTTTGGGCAGGTAATTTTAATTTATCTAAGACTCAATATTCTCATCTAGATAATGAACATAATGGTAATTCTTACCTCATAGTTTTGTTGTGACGTCTAAATGAGTCGATACATGTAGTTCACTTAATCACTAACATCTATTATGTACAATATACATGTTTACTATTATTGATGCTTTTTTGTTTACTACTGTTGATGTTTAAATGAGTCAATAAATAGGTGTAAAATGTAACATTATGCTGGATACATTCTAAGTGATCAAAGTGTGAGCTGCTATTATATTCTTGTATGCTGAGGAACTTCATATAGCTGGTCAGTTAGGCTTCTGAACAAACAACTCATCTGCCATTAGGTGCAATTTCAGCTAACTTCTGGCTTTTGTAAACACCTTAACCTTGGAAATATTGTTTTCTTATTTTTAGCTGTTATTATTGCTTTCCTAAAGTCTTTTCCTTTTAACATTTGAATTTTCCACTATGTTTATTTTAGCCTTTGCACTTACGTTCTCTCTTTTTTTTCACTTTGTGAGCATCCTTACATCATTATTATAGTGTTTGCTTGTGTTTGTGTCATTTATCTACTCATACATTGTACTGTTTTTGCTGAATGTCCATACCTGTTCCTATTTGGTCTTGCATTCTATCTTAATCTTCCATCTCTCCATTCTGAACTCTCTTCATCTGCTTATCTTTTCTATTTTTGAAAAGTATTGCCCTATTCCGCCTCATCTTATGATGCAGTTCCTAAATAATCAAGGAACTGCTCACTCCTTTCGGCTTATTTTTTCCAATACTAAATTTACTGGCTAGCTGCCAGTGAATTGTATAGAATCCCTTCTTTGTGGTTCGGCATCAGCTAAAAGTAGTGTAATGAGAAAGACATATGTGAGATATGAACCAGGATGCAATACAGCAAAACAGTTAAGAATATAGCTTGTAATGTCTAACAGGTATGTTTTCTAGTTCTAGCTCAGACACGTACAAGCCATGTGACTCTTTTTTTTTTTTAGAATAAAACTAAAGCAGGTAGATTTCTATAAAGGAATAGTTGAGACATCAAGTGTGATCGGGCTTTTTTTTTTTTTAAAGAAGATGTTGGGGGTAGGAGTTTATTTACTTATTTATTTTTGCTGTGTTGGGTCTTCGTTTCTGTGCGAGGGCTTTCTCTAGTTGTGGCAAGCGGGGGCCACTCTTCATCGCGGTGCGCGGGCCTCTCACTGTCGCGGCCTCTCTTTTTGTGGAGCACAGGCTCCAGACGCGCAGGCTCAGTAATTGTGGCTCACGGGCCCAGTTGCTCCGTGGCATGTGGGGTCTTCCCGGACCAGGGCTCGAACCTGTGTCCCCTGCATTAGCAGGCAGATTCTCAACCACTGCGCCACCAGGGAAGCCCCCATGCCATTTTGTTATTGCAGTTGTTGTTTCTGTTATTATAAATATGATAATACTTAACGTCAGAGTTTTAAAATTTGCCTTCCTATATGTGCAAACTAGATAGACAAATACACTTCAAATGGTGAAATCAGCAAGCAGAAACATTAAATGAATTGCTGGCATTGCATAGTTGCACATGGCTTCTGTTTAGCCCTTAGCTTTCTTTCATATTTTATTGGTTTGAAATATAAACATGTCCTTAGATGATTAGGGTCCCAGTCCAGAAGTGGCCAGAAGCTACTTGCATTTAGGGAGATATTTAAATTTAAAAAACGGAATTAAGTACATATGAATTCCAGTAAATTTGCTATGTGCCATCCATTGACATCTTACTCAGCTGTCGGCAGGTGTTTAATCAACGTTTATTGGCATTCTTTTCTGAGATTGAAATAGGACATAAAATTTTATGACATGTATTTCTGATAACTGCTTCATTATTTTCCATAGAGAGTGTAATAACACACAAGAGAAATATCGACAAAGGACCCAAATTGCATTATTTTTGAAAGATAAGGTAGTTTGAAGTGTGTATAATGATAAAATGCTGGTCTACTTTAAAAATATGACTGTAGATTTGTGGATATCTGGGTTTCTCTTTCTATTTTGTCTATAACTTTTCTAATTTTGGACACTTACAGTATAGGTTAGAAAACTAAGAATTATAGCTGTTTGTTCTATCATTACAAAAGAGAGATGGTAGCTCATAATACTAACTTCTAGTTCCTTAGGATTATAAAACAAAGAAAGCCACAGGATATAGTATATAGCATAGGTATGGTTTAAACATTAGTTGATGTGGAAAGCCCAGAATCTGAAAGCTACATTAGTGTTAAATTTACATGGTTGCTTGACCAGTAGCCAAAGAGAGTCTGTCATGAGCTATTTATACTTTAAGTACCGTATACATTTGAACCAGAAAAAGAAGCATTTTTTAGGGAATCCTGAGTTTATTCATATGTTCAAGAAGGTTTCTCTCAGGTGGACCTAGAGATTATCATACTAAGTGAAGTAAGTCAGACAGAGAAAGAGAGGCGTCATATGATATCAGTTATATTTGGAATCTAAAAAAAAATGATACGAATGAACTTATTTACAAAACAGAAATAGGCTCACAGACATAGAAAACACACTTATGGTTACCAAAGGGGAAAGGCAGGGGGAGGGATAAATTAGGAGTTTGGTATTAACAGATACGCACTACTATATATAAAATAGATAACAAGGACCTACTGTATAGCACAGGGAGCTATATTCAATATCTTGTAATAACCTATAATGGAAAAGATTCTGGAAAAGAATATATATATATATATATATATATATATATATATAATTGAATCACTTTGCTGTACCTGAAACTTCCACAACATTGTAAATAAACTATACTTTTAAAAAAAAGAAAAGAATCTTTCTTTCTCTCATCTAAGAACTGTTGTCTTTAGCCAGGAATTGCCAAGCATGAGAACAGTAGTATGAACTAGGGCCAGGCCCCAGTCTGGTCATGTATGCCAAGGTCTCCAGAATCACAGACAAACAAAACTGAGTGACGAATGTGACCCTGGAATTCCATCCCTAGGTACATACTGAAAATAATTGAACTCAGAGACTCAAACAAGTATGAGCTTGGATGAATGGATAAACAAATCTTGGTATATATATACAACGGAACATTATTCCATCATAAAATGGAACAAAGTAGTGATATATACTGCAACCTGCATGAGCTTCCAGAATATTATGCGAAGTAAAAGAACCCAGATGCAAAAAATCACAACTTACATGATTCCACTGACATAAACTATTCAGAATAGATAAATCTGTAGCGATAGAACAGTAATTGGTGGCTGCCAGGGTCTGAGGGAGGAAGTAATGGGGAGAAACTGCTTAATGGGTAAAGGGTTTTACTTTGGAGTAATGAAACGTTTTGAAACTAGTTAGAGGTGGTAGTTGCCAAAACATCGTGATTTACTAAATGTCGCTGAAGTGTTTACTCTAAAATGGTTAACTTTGGACTTCCCTGACGGTCCAGTGATTAGGACTCCGCACTTCCACTGCAGGGGGCACGGGTTCGATATCTGGTCGGGGAACTAAGATCCCATATGCCTCGCGGCCAAAAAATAATAATAAATAAAATGTTTAATTTTATGTAATGTGGATTTCACCATATTAAATTATTAAAAAATCGTGAGTGACAAGGTTGGAGCAGCACCATATCCCATATTTTCAGAATCACAACCGCTTTAAATAAGTCTACTCTATGAGGAGAGAATGTGGAGTTTGTCATTATTGGTCCCAGGGAGTGTGATGAGAACTGGAGTAATTTTAGAGTCTTCTTGAAAAATGAATTCAATTTCCCTCTTAAATATACTCAATTTTTTGTAATATTAGATTTTAAGAGCTTGTGAAAATCACTTTTAATGACTAAGTTTCTGTCCCACATGCTGCTTTATTTTCCACACTTGCCTGAGATTTCAGTTGGTCTCATTGATCCATCCATGAAAATGAAAACAAGAAAGTATAAATGCTCTTCTTTTGAAATGAGTTCTCTCTGTGCAATAGGAAGATCATTATTACCAGCGTAGATGGGCAGATGAGGTTATTCAGGCTCAAGTGCTTTATTTTTGGCTCTTAAATGGTTTAGATGAGCCACAGATAAATAAAGTGATCTGAATAATTATAAGCAGTCTTTATATATCATATGAACTCGTCTGTGAAGTTGTTGGTGGTTATGTGTACCCATATATGCACAGTACAGCAAGTGCTTTCCATGGTTATGGCATAAGTATCTAGATTTTTTAGATCAAGAATGCCATTGGGTTTTGGCGGTGTACATCTTTGCAAACAACATTTTTTTTTCTTTCTTTCTTTCCTTCCTTCCTTCCTTCCTTCCTTCCTTCCTTTCTTTCTCTGTGTTGGGCCTTCATTGCTGCACGTGGGCTTTCTCTAGCTGCAGTGAGTGGGGCTGCTCTTCGTTGTGGTGCACAGGCTTCTCATTGCAGTGGCTTCTCTTGTTGTGGAGCATGGGCTCTAGGCACGCAGCCTTCAGTAGTTGCAGCACGCAGGCTCAGTAGTTGTGGCTTGCAGACTCTAGAGCGCAGGCTCAGTAGTTGTGGCTCACGGGCTTAGTTGCTCCGTGGCATGTGGCATCTTCCCGGACCAGGGCCTGAACCCGTGTCCCCTGCATTGGCAGGTGGATTCTTAACCACTGCGCCACCAGGAAAGCCCCAAACAACATTTTTTAAAAGGTTTTAAAGGTTCCTCTATATTGAGTCCTCCCTCTGTTGTTGGACACCCTGCTGTGTTTGCTGTATAAGTGATTTCTAATCCTCACACTGTCTTTGAAAAGTAAGTGTTATTATTTCATTATTGCAGATGAGATAACTGAGATTCAAAGAAGCTAAGTGATATGCTCCAGAGGATAAGTGGTGCTGGGCTTCACCTTCAGATACTTAACTGTGTCTGGCTAGGCCACCTGTGACTAGGATCCCATCGTGCAGCTTTTCTTTGGCAAGATTTCTTATAAAATAGCTCACACAAGAATTGAAGAGCCTGCCCATGACTATTAGCTTGGCTTCGCTAAAGAATGACTTAGCTGATTGCTCACATTTCCAAATTAGTCCATATCGACAAGCTATCAAAGTGTTGGTGGGAGTATTGACATTTCACTGCACTGTGGAAATGGATATATCAGTTTATGGGAAAGCTTAGGTCTTAAAAAGCATCCCAGCACCAGAAGTGAATACTAAGGGTGCTGAATGATGGATGACTGGGGAGGAAGTTAAATTTAGGTCACGGGAAACCTGAGCATTTGGGAATTGCAGGAAGGCGGAAATAGAACAAAATTGGTGTGTCAGTCTAAGTTATTCAGAATTTGATGTCAAACAACTCTTCCAACACGGGCTTCCTCTTCTCCTCAGGCAGCTTCAGGATTAACTGTCTTCCACATACCTTGTATTTTCCCATCATTATACCTTTGTTGACAGTTGCATTGACTGACATGCCCTCCCTGATTGCCACCAATTCTCACCCTGTCTCTTTCTCCTTGTTGAAAGCCTTCTGTTCTCAGACTAGTTCCCCAGAAGTCCTTCTCTTCCCTAAATCACTACAGCACTTCTTTATTTAAAACACACATTTGCAACTTGACATTTACTTTTGGACTAGGTTTTATCTTTATGTATTTATAGCTCATCTCCGTTATTAATCATGAGTTCTAGGGGGATAAATTGTAGTATCTTCACTTATATATTTATCCCATTATATGCCTTGGACATGGTGTATGCTCATCAAATAGTAGTTGATAATTTTGTAACTCTTGAAGGCAGGGTTTTCTCAAAACATGTTAGTAAAAATACCATTCCTGGGAGAGGTGCTGCCTAAAAAAGGATGGCCTTTAGTCAAATAAGACTGAAAAATACTACATACCATTTCCATCGAAGGAAGTTTACATGGCAGTTGGCATTTTCAACACACACTACTCTCCAGCGGTGAGACCAATTTTACTATTTTAATCTAGGACGTCTCAGCTTTCCCCCCCACTGTTTAAAGTAAGAGCTCTTCAAATATCTCTTATTCATCAAAATGTTCTTTGCAAGACACTGCTTTAAAGTGTTTTTCTATAAAAAATTATCCTCATAATATTCACAGATGTGGAAATTGAATTTTGATTAGATGTAGTTTGTATGTTTAGTTTGACCTGCCTACTTCTGTACTTGGGAAGGCACTCCCCCTAAGCTGCTGTATTGTGTGTGTGTGTGTGTGTGTGTGTGTGTGTGCACGCACGCGCGCGTCCATGCACGTCCGTGTGCATGTTTGCATGTACTATACAGTGTGGACTCAACCTGAAAATAGATTGAGACTGAAAAGAGAGTGATTGGAACTGGTCTTTCAGCTCGATTGTCTACTAGAATCTCCATTACTTCTCATAATATGCTTGAAAAATTTTATTTGTACCTCAAGGGCAATGAGCCTGGCCTCATTTACAAATATGAATGCAGATCTTAGGAGGGCACTAGCTTCTCCTCCAGGCAGTCTTGCTTACTGTCAGCTTGTTTTATTTACTTCCTCTGAAAAGGAATATCCATCTCTTGGAATTAGATACAATATGTCTAATGGGGAAACCAGAATTTTTGGAGTCAGAAAGTTTTCATTTGCTTCCCAGCTCAGGCCTGTGTGACCCTGAGTGAGTTTTCCTTCCAGAGCCACTGACTTCTCATCTATAAAAGAAGATGGGTCAACCCTGTCTGTAAGAGCATCTTATAAGGACAGTGCCTGGCACAAGGGAGATACTGCATAAATATTAGTTATTTTTTGTGTCAGACAGATTGACAGGAGAATTCCATGGGCATAAGTCACAAAGACAAAACTACCTGTCTCCTAGAGTTGCCATTCCACATTCCATGTGTTGCTTCAAACCATACATGGTTTTACTATTCTTCATGTCTTCTGTATTTATGAGGTGACTGTGAATGGGGGGGGGCATAGTAAGAGTTGAATTGTTATCTATAAAGAAGAATATTTGAATTCTAAAAATGGTGAATAAGTAACCTAAAAGAGAGCTTAGAAAAAATTCATTGTAATCATTTGAGATATGGAAAAGCAACTTAGAAATGATCCCCTTAGTCTTGTCTGTCATTGATAATTGTAAAACTCCATCCCCCTTTATCATATACACGTGTGTGTGTGTGTGTGCGTGTGTGTGTGTGTGTGTGTGTGTGTGTGTGTGTATGTATTTTGGTTGGACTAAATCATCACATCATTCAAAGAGGGAATAGATTAGGGAAAATTTTGGACTTGCTTTCAACTTTTATCTCAACACATTAGATAATTTTAGCCACAGATTCATTTCTATTGTGTACATTTACCACTGAACAGAAAAAACAGAATAAAAGTATCACTGTGTGATAATCTCGCTTAAGGTTACATATTTGGAGGTGAAAGCACCCAATAAAAAATTAGAGTGATAATTTGAGGGGGGCTGCTGAATAGATTGCTCAACATAAATTGTGGTTTTCAGGCCAAAAGACTCCTCTGACTCCCATTTTGCAGAAATACATGCACCTGTTACACATGGTGTCCATAGCATGTCAATCCTGTCTGTCTCCAGCCATCCATGGCTAAATTGTTCCTGAAGGAAGCCCACTCATCCCTGGGAAGGATGACAAATGGCAGTTTTGATGCTGTATCTACCTTTCTAAATGCCAAATGACCTCCTGACAGTTTTTCTTGAAACAAATATTATGAACAGCTGAAAAAAAAATCAGTTTTTTGCACGTTATTGGTTTAGAGACACCAGGTGAAGTCTTCTAAGCTAAACTGAAGTAATAGAGGAACCTAAATGTTCCTGGGATTTACCTCGATCTTGCATTAATCGACATCTGTCTTGCTCTGGTTGACTACAGGAGAAGATGTATCAGGGACTCTCTGCCCAGCATCTCCTCCTCCTGAAGAGATGGTGTGTGAAATTCCCTGCCGGATGGATTGTGTGGTAAGCGAGTGGACAGAGTGGTCATCTTGCTCCCAGTCTTGTTCAAATAAAAACGCCAATGGGAAACAGACCAGGTCAAGGACTATCCTGGCGTTGGCTGGAGAAGGTGAGTAATAGGAAAGGTTTCTGTTCCCTAAATCCAAGTGAACAGTGTGCTTTCCATGCATGCCTTTCCTCTCGAATCCTCTAGTTTACCTATGCTGGCTTCCCATACGTATATGACTCGTTTTAGCCCATACTATGTACAGGCCATGGCAATCAGGTGGATGTCAGTTTTCATTATACCTTTGTAGAGAAGGAAACAAGGCTTGGTTGATACGCATCCAGCTTCAGATTGCTCATGCAGTTGGGAACATAATTGGAATATGTCTGGTAAAACGAGTTCTAAATTAGGAATCAAGAGACATGGCTTCTGGACTGGGAGCTGCCACTAACATTGGCAGACTACCTGATCTGTATGTCCTCATTTCCTGCTCTGTCAGGCTGGCATGTGGTGAGAGGGAAAAAGATGAAGGCTGTGAAAACGGCTTTCAAGAAGCTAAAATGTGCTATGGGGATATAAACGGGTGACTTCAGAACAAATTAGAGGAGCAGCTGTTCCTGTCATTTAAAGCAATGGTCCCTGTCCCCAGACACATACGTCATTTCATTTCTTTCAGGCCCTCCCTTGGCTTCATCTGCAGACAGCTCAGCTGGGACAGCAGAGCAATATGGCCACTGGCTTTGAGGGACTCCTTTTTAGACAAGATTCTGTCTGTGGTCCTAAGAAATGGGGCCAGGGTCAAGAGGAATGAACATTTTCATATTCTTAAAGTGCAGTGGCCTCCCCCTCTTGTCTGTTATATTTCTGGAAGGAGAAAAAAGTCAATATAATGGGGAAAAAAATAACAAGAATAACAAAACTAAGGTCACAAGTCTTCCCGAGCATTTGGCCCACTGAATAAAACATTGTAGTGTGGGAGAGTAGGGAAAAAATCAATACTTTAGATAAATACCAGTTTTGACATGGATATAAAATTGTGAAAGAAAAGATAGTAATGAAATCTGATTGTCTGACTCACCCAAGAGTATAAGGCTGCACATTTGTCTGGTCTCCCTGCCAGTGTATAACACATTGTCAGATATTATTTCAGAGTTTAAGGATGGGCTCTCTCCTGCCAAACTTTAAGAGAGATTTCTGGATTTCTCAAACTGCAGTAAAATGCACTGCTTGAGGGAGGATGGATGTCTTAAAGTGGTTCTCTGAGAAACATAATACTGTCTTAGGAAAGAGAGACCATATGTAGGTAATGTGTGTGTGTGAGTATTTGTGTTTGATCTTATATCACTTCAAGGTCATGGGCTATTATATCTAACTGACTAATTTATGTAGGCATAATCATATTAGAATAAAAGCAGATTTCTTTGGAGTTTATCTCAGAGATACATGACACGGAGGTGAGCAGTAGAATCAATTGATTTTTAAAATCTGATTGCACACCGTTGCCTGTTATTGAGGAGAGAAGGGTGCAATGTATTGTCCTCAGAATAAAAGAACCATGACCATAGCATCAGAAATGGGGTGCGGTGGCCCAGGCCTTTGGAAGATTGTATCAAAATGCTGTCTTTCTAGACCATTAAAACAGTAAAAACAACAAAAAATAAGAACGGCAGTAACAACAGCAACAGCAACATGGTGATAACAGCAACAACTCTGTATTATTTTTTATTTTGATTTTTGCAGGTGGAAAACCATGCCCCCCTAGTCAGGCCCTCCAAGAATATCGTTCGTGCAATGACCATTCCTGTATGCAACTCTACTGGGAGACATCAGCTTGGGGCCCCTGTTCTGAAGACACATTGGTAACTGCCCTTAATGCAACCATTGGCTGGAATGGAGAAGCTACATGTGGTGTGGGCATTCAGATGCGGAGGGTCTTCTGTGTCAAGAGTCACGTGGGACAAGTGATGACAAAAAGGTATTATCAAGAATTAATCGAAAGTGCATAGGACTATTGCATAGTTGAGTATTTTTAGTCAGAAACATTTTTCATGCGCTGAATATGTCTCAGTCTGTGCTAGAGTAAGAGATTTTTGTTTTGACTCTTAAAGACTAAAAAATGTGCCTCAACCAAAGGTAGACACTTTTTTGTTATGTATGCGTTAATTAATGGAGAACAGTAAATATAATGCCCACAAATATTGAATCTGCTTGAGTCATCGAACTTTCTAGAGCTGATATCAATATTTTGGGCTCTTTTTCAATTACATAAAGACTAGGTCCACAAGAAGGTAGGTCATGTACTTTGAAACTATGGGGCCGTGTTATATACTGTTCTTTAGATCTCATGGACCTTGTCTGCAGTGAGCGATAAATCCATATAGGTATTTTGAATAGACTAATGCATGCCCTCAAGTAGGTTTACAATCTCATACCTGCTATACTCTGCACATGGAGATGTAAATTTTTAAAAAACTGTAGGAGAATTTGGACATGAGGACTAGGATATAGATATCAAAAGGGGTCAGGAACAATTGCAAGAGATAGAGGAAGAAGAGTAATTGACTGGAGAACTCAGCTGTGGGAGTTTCTTCTCCCACATAGACCAAATGAGAAGACATAACTCTGCCTCAAGTCCCTGCAGGAAGGCTCATGGAAAAGAAAATGTAAGGCACCTAAGTCATATACAGAGACTGGGTAACTGGCCTGTCCATAGAGATTTCCAAGTGGCCATGTTTGAACTAGTTCCCTTCAAGTGATGAAAGACCCCTACTCCGGCCACAGTAGTGGTGGGTCAACAGGATGGGCTGGTGCAAGCTTTGGGCTAGTGTCACAAGCTAGGCAACTTAGAGCTGTTTCCCAGGGATCTTTAAGTTGGGAAAATGAAACCCTCTCTTCTTTCTATTCATGATGTTCTAAGTATATGGATGGAGGGTTGCCATAGCCACGGTCATGCCTGGTGGAAAAAGCAGGAGGAGAGAGTAAAGCTGATGCTCAGAAAGAGGCAGAAACTGAAGCAGAACAAATGCTGGCAGCCTCAAGCCCTGGTCCCAGCCCCCCTAAGTACACTCCTGCCTTTCCTGGCAACATAGGCAACTACATTTGCTCTTCTGCCTAATTCAGTCCAATTTGTGTTGCTGTCATGGGCAACTCAAACACCTGATTAATTTCATCTTGGGGGCCCCATGATGACGGGCTCTGGGCCTCATCCACACTGCTATGGAAGCCGCTTCAGCTGTGTGTAAGGAAAGTCATAGAAGCTCAGTTAAGGAAATGAACTGCTAACGGCAAATATAGGGCAGACTGGCTAGATACTGCTGGTTTCGGAGCATTTGATGAGCAGGTGGCTATGAAAATGCAAGGGAAGATGACTATGACTTGAAGTGAAGCACAGTCAGTAAGACTTCCTCTTTTTTCCTCCTAAATGTGGCTTCCAGAGGGCTGGGGCTGGATAGTCTTCATTGTTGCCACTGCAGATTTTAGAACGGTATCTGGCATGTAGCTATTGTCCATAAACATTTTTAGAAGTCATGAATTAATTAGACCTGTGTGTAGGAAAGTAAAAGGGGTTGACGGGGAATGGATATGAATTGCAGAAGTTTGAGAAGCTGACGTTTATCCTTTGCTTTAAGAAAAAATATTTTATCTACCATGATAAAGTTTGCCAAAGGGGACTGCCTTGAAGAGTAATGAACAGATAATACGTATGACCTTCTGCTCTTATTAACTCATAAACGTTATTTCTGCGTTAGCATCCAACTCTAAATTGCTTGTGATATTTTTGGAGCATCAATTTATATCACTTGTGTGTTTCAACTTACCTGGTATCCACAATACCATGTGGACCGATTGGGTCAATGGGCCGATATAGCCAAACATGGACAATAATGTTTGCGTATCACTTGGATCAGATGATAATCTAATTCGTGGGGTTATGGTACAATCCTAAAAGGCTTACAAAGATACTATGCAGACAAGAGAACTCCTTTTATCTTGAAAAGTACTGCAGCCCTGATAATGTTCATTTTTATGATGTAAATTTTCAACTGCTTAAAAAAAGATGCATGAAATATTAGCTTGAATATACAAATAGAAATAAATATAGCTTAGGTATAGGAATAAATGCTATGTGAAATGCAGAAAATTATTATTCTTTAGAGTGATGAGAAAACTTAGCATTCCTGAAGTCTGATCTTCTCCCTTCCACAAAACTTTTACCTCTGAACCACAACAGGAAAATTCCACTTGATATGAATGTAATTTGGTTTTTTCCTTAGTAAAGAAGCATTAGAATTGAGACTGACAACTACCAAATACATTATCATCACACTTTAAAGGCTATTTGGACATGAGGGGATGGGTTGTGTGTTCAAATAGCCCTGTACCTCCTCGTCTAGCCTCATGATTATATTGAATGACAATTTTTTATTAAAGTCTCTGAGCCCATCAGCTTATACAGATGTTAACTGAATGATATTTTGTGACCAGAAAAACCACAGGGCCAAAAGTCCATAGTTTAAAGCATAATTCACAAATGCATATGCTTTTATTCGATAATCTACATAAGTCAGACTAAAATATTATTACAGTGAATAACCTCCAGTTTTACTCGGTTTTCCAACATAGAAAAATGAATTGCGCAGATGTTTTCCCTAACACACACACACACACACACACACACACACACACACACACGAGAAAGACATTGCTGATTACTTTTTGCACTTTTAATGAGGCTGGAGACTTAACAACCTAGTTTTAATTCTTACTGTATGTCTCCAAAGGATCCTGCTAAACAAGAGGAACCTGCATTGACTTAAGTAAAGTTAATTAAAATTCTTGAGGTCAATGAGATTAATTGAGCTAAGAAAATAATACCTAGTGTCCAGTGAAGCACACAGTGAAATAGTGAGATAATCAGCAAGAGAAAGTCTCCTTTGCCTTGCCCTTTCAGAATAATATGCTCTTGCTCTTTTTTATGTGAAAGCTATTGCAGTGGAAGAAATTTCCCTCCATTTGTGAAATCCTTGGGGTGAGGGTAATGGCAATAGAAAGAGGAAAGAAAAAGAAAATATCCTAAAGAAAGAGGGGCCTTCACAGTAGAAAAAAAGAAGCATGTCTCCATGGATTGGATGGGCTGTCGTGATATGTTTTATCTCTAAACCCACTGCACGGGGATGCACAGAATTCCTTGCAAGGTCTTGCTTCCCAGGGTTGGTGTTCTGGTTTCCACGTAATTGTATAGGTGAGAATGTTACCATAGCATGAGTAATAGAACTGATCATATCAGAAAATGAGGACTAGCTAGGACACAACTCAAACAGAAGTGAGAGCTTGTTGGGATATTTGGGGGATTTTGTTTGGTTTTGTTTCACTACCCAATGTAGATTTTTTCAGTTGTAGTGTGCAAAACATAATAATAAAGATTTAAATCACACAACTCAAAGCCATCCAAAGGTCATGTAAAACACTTTCTGCCTTTCATGGGAAAACGCTGGGCATTTGGTGAGATATAGTAATGGTGAGCTCCGTTTACACATTTAATGTTGAAAAAGTTGGCAGGTTGAGATGGTCCCTCAGTCCCTGGGTTGGAGGACTGCTCCCGGAGATGGAGCACAGTGTCTGCCTCATGATTATGGACACATAACTGAGAAATGGCAGATCTTTGTAGCTCAGTATGATGCATTTCAGCACAGGAACTAAAACCTACAGCGTGACCAAGAGGCAGTCATTATGAAATACTCCACCGCAAGTCCAGGAAAATATATGTGTTGAAATGAAGTGTATTCACCCTTTTAACAAGAGTATTGCCAATCTAGAATCAGAGTGTTGCACGAGAGCAGGAAGTATAAATTATAACAAAAGGCAAGAAGCCATACTGTGTTTACTCACTAAAACATGAATCCGTATGTTACCCTGCTTTTCAAGACTTCAATTTTGTTTTGAAAATGGCTGGATAAATTTGCCTAATATTCCCAGAGATCTGTCTTCAGCCTCCACAGCATAGAATACTTGTCAATCATTCACTTACTGTTACTAAATACTTACACAGCATTAAGATCTGGTATTTTTAAGATATGGTATGAGATGGAATTCTACCATCAAGGCATTCAAAATTAGTGTATGTATAACGCATGCCCATGTGCAGGCACACACACACAAACACACACACACACAGAAAACCAGCAACGCAGAAGATATCAAAAGGTTTTTTTTTTTTTTAGTCAGTGACAATAAACAATACAGAAAATAAACATTATAGTGTTTAGAAGTGGAGGACACATAAGTTGCTAATAGTCAAGGAGAGTATTTTTGGAGATTAAGAGTAAATTTAGGAAAATTAGAAATGTGATGATCCCAACCAAGATGGCAGAGTAGAAGGACGTGTTCTCACCCCCTCTTCTGAGAACACCAGAATCACAACTAGCTGCTGGACAGTCATCAACAGGAAGACACTGGAACTCACCAAAAAAGATACCCCACATCCAAAGACAAAGGAGAAGCCACAGTGAGACGGCAGGAGGGGCTCAATCACAGTAAAATCAAATCCCATAACTGCTGGGTGAGTGACTCACAGACTGGAGAACAATTTTACCACAGAAATCCGCCCACTGGAGTGAAGGTTCTGAGCCCCACGTCAGGCTTCCCAACCTGGGGGTCCAGCAACAGGAGGAGGAATTTCTAGAGAATCAGACTTTGAAGGCTAGTGGGATTTGATTGCAGGACTTCCACAGGACTGGGGGAAACAGAGACTCCACTCTTGGAGGGCACACACAAAGTAGTGTGCACATCGGGACCCAGGGGAAGGAGCAGTGACCCCATAGGAGACTGAACCAGACCTACCTGCTAGTGTTGGAGGGTCTTCTACAGAGGCGGGGGGTGGCTCTGTCTCACCGTGAGAACAAGGACACTGGCAGCAGAAGTTCTGGGAAGTACTCCTTGGCGTGAGCCCTCCCAGAGTCTGCCATTAGCCACACCAAAGAGCCCGGGTAGGCTCCAGTGTTGGGTCACCTCAGGCCAAACACCCAACAGGGAGGGAGCCCAGCCCCACCCATCAGTAGTCAAGAGAATTAAAGTTTTACTGAGCTCTGCCCACCAGAGCAACAGCCAGCTCTACCCCCCACCAGTCCCTCCCATCAGGAGACTTCCACAAGCCTCTTAGATAGCCTCATCCACCAGAGAGCAGACAGCAGAAGCAAGAAGAACTACAATGCTGCAGCCTGTGGAACAAAAACCACATTCACAGAAAGACAGACAAGATGAAAAGGCAGAGGGCTATGTACCAGATGAGGGAACAAGATAAAACCCCAGAAAAACAACTAAATGAAGTGGAGATAGGCAAACTTCCAGAAAAAGAATTCAGAATAATGGTAGTGAAGATGATCCAGGACCTCGGAAAAACAATGGAGGCAAAGATCGAGAAGATGCAAGAAATGTTTAACAAAGACCTAGAAGAATTAAAGAACAAACAAACAGAGATGAACAATACAATAACTGAAATGAAAACTACACTAAAAGGAATCAATGGCAGAATAGCTGAGGCAGAAGAATGGATAAGTGACCTGGAAGACAGAATGGTGGAATTCACTGCTGCGGAACAGAATAAAGATAAAAGAATGAAAAGAAATGAAGACAGCCTAAGAGACCTCTGGGACAACAATGAGGTATCACTTCACACCAGTTAGAATGGGCATCATCAGAAAATCTACAAACAACAAATGCTGGAGAGGGTGTGGAGAAAAGGGAACCCTCTTGCACTGTTGGTGGGAATGTTAATTGACACAGCCACTATGGAGAACAGTATGGAGGTTACTTAAAAAAATAAAAATAGAATTACCATATGATCCAGCAATCCCACTACTGGGCATATACCCAAAGAAAACCATAATTCAAAAAGACACATGCACCCCAATGTTCATTGCAGCACTATTTACAATAGCCAGGTCATGGAAGCAACCTAAATGCCCATTGACCGACGAATGGATAGAGAAGTTGTGATACAGATATACAATGGAATATTACTCAGCCATTAAAAGGAATGAAATTGGGTCATTTGTTGAGACGTGGATGGATCTAGAGACTCTCATACAGAGAGAAGTAAGTCAGAAAGAGAAAAACAAGTATCATATATTAACTCATATATGTGGAGCCTAGAAAAATGGTACAGGTGAACTGGTTTGCAGGGCAGAAGTTGAGACACAGATGTAGAGAACAAACGTATGGACGCCAAGGGGGGAAAGCGGCGGGGCAGTGGGGATGGTGGTGTGATGAATTGGGCGATTGGGATTGACATGTATATACTGATGTGTATAGAATTGATGACTGATAAGAACCTACTGTATAAAAAAATAAATAAAATTCAAAAAAAAAGAAAAGTCAGATGAGAGGTTGGGGTAAATGACTTTTCAAACCAATTTTAACCCTACAGTTCTGATTCTCATTTTTTAATTTATCTTTTATTGGCATGTACGTTATCTCAGGAGTATAGATAGGACTATATACAAAAAATAAATGTAATTTTGAAACGTTGTATGCAGATATATTTTAATTGAATCATAAAAAAAAGAAAAACAAAGAAATGTGATGATCCTGGGAGAGGTAGACAGCATGTAAATAGAAGGGAGGAGGAAGTTGAACCTCTAATGAAAAGGTCAACATTATTGGGAAAGAAATGAACAAAAAGACAGTTTCACTCCTAAGAGAATATTTGGCACCTATCAGACCAGGGATCACATTTCAGGAAAGCCCTCAGTTCCTGGTCTCTATAAAAGCAGTGTAACCTGAGCTTGACCTTTGCCATTGAGGGTATGGTACCGTTTCTCACTTGTCGATCTAGAAGAACACAGGTAGAGACAGGGCACCATGTCACGAAGAGTTGACATTGTGCCCAGTGAATATTTATTGTGAGTGCTGTTAATAAAGTATAAATTGAAAAGTAGGCAATATCAGTTCCCCAAAAGAGATTAACACCACACACACAAAAAGAATAAAAACAAAAACCAAGAGACACAAGAACACTTTGGGAGGTGTTGGATATGTCTATTACCTTGATTGTGGAGATGGTATCACAGGTGTTTGCATATGTCCAAATTCATCAAATTATGCACATTAAATAGGTGCAGTTCTTTCTGTATCAGTTCTACCTCAAGGTATATCTAAAACATTTTTAAAAAAAGAGATTAACACCTACTGCTAATTGAAACGAACAAAGTCCCTGCAGAAAAAGCCACCCTCCCAGAACACCTGAAACCAAACCAGCACCGCAAGCATTTCTGAGCTATTTGTGGATGTCTGAGTGAGTGTGTCCTAGCTGGGTCCCTGCACCCCCAAGTCCTGCTGCCCCGCTGAGCACACAGGAAAATGACATTCCTCACGTTGTACTTTCATTTCCAGCTAGATACCAGGAGAGATTGGAGAGGAGATAGAATAAATAGCAGTTCAATTTAATTTCAGGAGCTTTCAGGGTACGAACAAAGGACTTGGGAATGAGTTTAGTGTTTTTTGCTAGTTCTACTAAAGTATGACATAAATTTTCCTTACCAGATTATCTTTTTTAAATAATCCTATTTCCTCTAAAGACACTCTTTTTTCTTTCTATTTTTAGGTTCATTGAATTCATCTATTTGATAGACAATTTTTTGTGTGTATTAAGGATGATTAATAATAATGCCACTAATAATTTATTGATAATCAATACTTTATTTATTAAATTACTAATAATTTAATTTATTTAATCCATGTGATTTTGGATCCATTACTTATTCTTTCAGCACCTCAGTTTATCATCTGAAAATGAAGATTATAATGCCTTTCACTGCGGTCCTTAGGAATAAATGAAAGAATGTGGGAAAAGCACTTCACTCACCACTGACTATCCAATACCAAAGTTCATGCTATCAGGCTTTGTACACACTGTATCTCCGTACTTTATAAGAAATTTATAGGAAACAATTTTAAAATGCAAATATAAGTTGTAGAGTGCTTTCCTGTTTTTCCTCTTAGCATATCACTGTTTTATAAGATAATAAATGTGGATTTTAGCCCCCTGCACTCATAAAAATAAGCAGATAAGCATGCATATAAAAACAAAAACTTGGGCTTCCCTGGTGGCGCAGTGCTTGGGAGTCCGCCTGCCGATGCAGGGCACGCGGGTTCGTGCCCCGATCCGAGAAGATCCCATGTGCCGCGGAGCGGCTGGGCCCGTGAGCCATGGCCGCTGAGCCTGTGCGTCGCGAGCCTGTGCTCCACAACGGGAGAGGCCACAGCAGTGAGAGGCCCGCATACCGCAAAAAACAAAAACAAAAACTTGCTTGCCATTTTCTGAGACTTTAGTTCTTCCAAGTGATTATGAATCCACTGACTACTTTCCTCCCAAGTCTGAACATTACATTATCAGCAAAATAGCAGAATTGAAATGTTTCTCTTGTTAATGCTTGTTAGTGTGTTTGTTATTTGCAAACAAACATACTATTCTCATGTCTTGCTTATTCTAACTCATCAATTTACATGTTCTAAAAAGACACCTGCCAATACTTCAGTATTCTAAAATCATGCTAATTATCAAATATGTATATTATTTTCAGTGGTCTTCACTGTTTTTTGTTTCCCAGTATATCCATATGTTGCCTTGTACAATATCACTGAATTGATGTATTACCCTGGATAAAACACTTTTCAAAAAATATATCAGATTTGTCCACTCTGAAAAAAATCAAATGTTATTTGAATTCATGCAATGGGGAGAAATTCACTTAGGATTTGTCTTTCGTTGGTTTCAGCGATTGCTATTCCTTTCCTGGTCTAGTGAAAACTATTTTGGTCTCTGGATCAAGAGAGATGAAGTCTGTTTTGTGCTCTGCCTCTGGCTCTGAGCCCTTGGGCAAGTAGCTTCTCCTCCTGGGTCTTTCTTCCCACGTCTATAAAAGGAACAACAGGGTCTCAGTGTTTTCAGTTCTGAAATCCTATGGTTCTAGGCTAAACCACTTACCTTCTCCAGGAAATGTTGATCTGGTCTCTTCACATTGGCAGATGTCCGGAATCTACTCGGCCGGAAACAGTACGCCCTTGCCAGCTCCCGTGCAAAAAAGACTGTCTTGTGACCGCCTTCAGTGAGTGGACGCCCTGCCCGAGGCTGTGCCAACCAGGTAGGTGGATGCTATTTTCTTAGCGTTTTCTTTCCTTCCTGATCTCCTGAATGCCTCTCCCCCTGCTAAATAAGCGAGAGATGGTGGTACGGGGGCTCCCTTCTTTTCCATTTGCGTGTCACCCTGGGAGCAAAGTTTGTAACATTTGTAAATGAAGTCTTGGATTTCCAGATCCATTAAGATTTGGCAGGGAAAACATATTACATGCCATTATTTTACAGGTGTGCGTTGTAGGGGTCCTCATGTTCTATTAACCCTGTTGTGGCATTTTGAACAGCCATTCAAACGTGGTTCCTTATAAAGCATGAATACCATCACAGTTCCTTTGTGGCTCCTGTGTGCTTAAGCCTGACTCCAGGCATCTTCATTAGAATGTAGGGCCTTAAATGCTATATGCACATCACTGATAAATTATATAAGCCTATAGAAGAATAGGGGCCAATACATTAAAAAGTGTTGAACAGGTACAGACATTGGCAATATATGATTTCTATTTCTTTACTCTTAACGGTGATGTTTTATACATCTGGGTGTATTTGGAGTGCTGTGATCCAGGATACTTAATAGCTAAGTCCTAATAAACACACAGGAGAACCTTTGTAAAATTACTGCCTTTCTTAGAACAGGTCTTTTCCCCTACACTTATTTCAGTCCCGTGATGGAGCTAGTCCATGTGGAGATCCCAAAACTCCTAGTCCCGAAGTTCCGTTCTGGCCTAAGACCTAAACTTCACAACTTGGTCCGTTTCCCCTAGTCTGACACCCTAGCCTTGGTCCTATGGCTCATACCACTGCCATAGCAAGAAAAGGCACATCCAGGAAGAGGAAGGATGGAAGAATATCGACCCTAGTGCTCAGAGTAAAATGGGTCTCATCCACACCTCCCTGGCCTTGTCTTGGCTGTCACGTCCTCTCAAGCACGGCCTGGCTCTCACTGTATCTCTGCACTAGCCTCCTGCAAGAAGGGAGAGGGAAGCATGCAGTTCTGCGAAGAGACAACCTGCCACAAAGATTGAGATTACTAACACTTTTCCTCGGAAAATTCCAGCCCTGGGCCTCTAGGATCCCCCAGCTGCTCTTTGACTCCCATATCTTCGTGGCGGTGGCATGACAAGATAGCCACTATTGACACAGATCTGCCTGCCACTTCAAACCACCTCTCAGTGATTGGCAAGGGGGTTATGACAGCTCTTGGAGATGATCATCATCGGTATCTTGTATTTCCGTGATGAGGCACCTGCATAAGGTTTTCTAACTGCCATTTCAACTGTCCTTTGTCAGTGTTAACCGAGTAGCATCCAGTAAACTTTGCTTATGGATAGAATCAGAACTAAATGTGTGGAATACAAAAGAGCTTTGAAAATACAGTGGAATATTTATCTGATCTTTTGAGGGGTGGAGATAGCAGTCTCTTCCAGAGGTGCTCCAAAACTTATTTTCTTAAATGAAAATTCAAACTGATTGATCCGGATAAACAGGGTTTGTAGAGTAGCCAGGGGAATGTCATTTCCAGACAGAGTAGGACAGAAAAGCTGTGATCTCTATTCTGAACCATTTGAAAGGTAACATCTAGCAGGTTGGCTTTTGAAATTTTAATAGTAATGTACCCGCAAAACATTCAAGCTCTTAAAGATAAACATTGGGAAAATGCAAGAAGATAAAATAAGCTATGATGATGGAGGTTTATTGAAGTTCAGCTATTTCTTTTAGTTTCGTCCTCATAAGAGATTAACATAATTCTTCTGTTAAATGGTTTTAAGAAAGGAAAAGGCTGAATTAAAAAGAATACCCTACTGGCAGCCAGATATTGGTGTTAGAGCTGTCAGGGTCCCCTGACACTTAAGGAGGCATATTAGTTCTGTTGAGCCCATATGCCCCAGTGGCCAGAGATTACTTCAGCTACTGCTATTGCATGCATTCTATATTCGAGAAAATTCTCTCTGCTGCATGAGCATCTTCTCCTAGTGCTGCCTAAGGATGGAGGAATCATAGGGCATGTGAAAGAATTGCTCTTCCAGCAATTTTAGATTTTACTACAACTTCCAGGGATTCAACTAGTTATTTACATGGTTAGCATTGTAATGAAAATAGTTTTAAGCCTCTGTGGTCTCTTTTCACCTCCAGTTGTTTAAGCCTAGATAATTCTTTTCCCAGCCTGGCAGCCAGCAACCGGGAGGAGCATTGATTCTGTTTTCAGATTTCTTCCAGCTTTCTGCTTCAATACTGTTTACCCTCGTGTTTAGTTTATACTTTGGGACCAATATTTTTTTAAATAACTATGGGTTAATTAGGGGAGGTGGTGTTAGGGAGGAGATTATAGGAGGAAATGGTACCGCTAAATCTATGGTTCTCAAACTTTATTGAGTCTGAATCACCTGGAAGCATTATTAAAATGCAGATGTTCAGCTCCATGACTAGATATTCTGACTCAGTAACTATGGGACGTTTCCAAAAATTTGCGTTGTAAGAAGCTGCCACTGAATGGTGATGTATTTCCTCCCTGAAGATAGAAAAGGATCATCGATCCGTGAACAAGTGCTACTTGAACTCTGGGCATACAGCCTGTTTTTCAGCTTCTTGAATGCCTCATATTCTTCCCGGCTCAAGCATGGTAGAGTATGATGGCTAAGCACAGAGGTGCTGGAGCCAGATGGCCAGGATTTTGAGTCCCAAGTTTAGCTCTGTGACAGTGGCTGCATTACTTAATCTCTCTGTGCCTCAGTTTCCTCATCTGTGAAACAGAGTTAATAACCACACCTACATATAAGGAAAGTACTTAGAGCCCTCAGTGCCTTGTGGGGTAGGCATGGGGCAGGCAATTCTATCGTCGTTCCAAGCCTTTGCACCTGCCCTGTGTGGTGCTGGAGCTGTGTTCAGCTGCACTTCCTTCTTGGTCCTCCGACCTCTAGATCAGCAGGGACCTGCTATAGCAGCCTTTCCCCAGGAACGTTGTGTTCATCTCCTAGACCGCAGTAGACCCTCCCCATGCACCTTACTAAGGAGGTCATCCCACAGCATCCTGTTGCCTTTGCTAGCGTGTACGTCCACAAGTGCAGGGACCACTTCTGTCATCTTCACCACTAGATCCTCTAAACCCAGCATAGTAAAAGGTATAGTTGTCACTCAATTAATATTTTTTGAATGGACAGATGTCCTGTGAAGAGAGAGAAGAGTGTGGTTTTGAATCCAGGCAGTAGATTCTCTGTTCTCGGGAACATCCTTCAAAAGATACTTTGGGAAATAGTGTTTTAAAGCAGTAGTTGTCAAAATGAAATGCTTTTACAAGTCCCTGGGGGATCTAATTAACATGTACGTTCTAATTCAGTATACCTGGACCTGGAATTAGACCTTTCTACAAGCTCCAAGGTGATAACCTGTATGTTGATTACAAAGCTCCAGGTAGAGGTGGGGTTAGGCATTTTTTAGCAAGGCAATGACATGGTTAAAGTTATAAAGTGAAAAGAGTGGACTAGGGACAGACCAACAGGTGGGGACACAGGTAGATTGGGGTGTGGGGTGGAGTGCAGTGGCTTAACCTAAGCTGAGAGATCAAGAGAAGGATGGGCCTGAGTAGGTGGCAACCTCCACTAATGAGGATGGGGGAACTCTTTTGCACCCGTGGTTTCAGGTTGAGTCATCAAAGTGGAGAAGAGCTTAGACTCCTAGTCCCTAAACTTGGCAGCACAATGGAATCACCTAGAGATTTCTTAAATATCCCAATGCATGGGGCCTACTCCAAGGTATTACGATTTAATAGGTTTTTGGTATGACCAGAGAATCACTTGATTATGTGAATCCCAAACCAAATCCATTCTAAACCTCTCAGAAAGCCAAGGTGGTTTCCCAGGGGCGGAGTGTACCAGGAGTGATTTGTGTGTCAGTAATGGGTGAGTTCCATGAGGTTTTATTTGCTTCTGGCTGTGTTCATGATCTAAAAATCCTTACAACTTAAAAGTATTCTCAAGCCATGAACAATCTCTAGCTAGTGGCTAGCCTTGCTTCCTGTCTTCTTGTTCCTGTTCATCTGAGTCTCTCCTTAAAGGATGAATGGTGGTCCCACATTCTTCGAAGCAAATCAAATAACTATCAAGCTGTGGCGCTCCTGTGGACTCTCCACATTTTAAGTCCCAGCAAAAAATTAGCCAAATGATCAAGAACCATTCTTTGGTGATGTTCTTACTAATTTCTCTATTCTTCCTTCAGCCTATAACGCAAATACTTGCATAACTACTCAGTACCGTTTGCCTAATAATAACTACAGTTTGTTCATTGTAGAGGTAGCCCCATGGAGTTTTTTCAATACACAGATGCCTCACCTCATCCCATGTTAGAATCTCTTCACGTTGAAGGGAACTTTGCAGTATTAAAACTCACCATAAGTGACTCTTATACGTGGGCAGGGATGAGACACGCTCATTTAGTGCTTTATCCTTTCAGGGTATCTTCAAATACATTTATCAATTATCATTGATAATTGTTTGCCTGGGTAGTATTGGAAATTAATTATCTTGGCCACTGATCTCATAACTATCCCATTTAATGTTTTTACTTTAAAGTCACAAATCAGTACTGATTTTCCAAGATTTCTCTCAAGCTACCTTTAAAGGAGCTCACTTTATATTTTCAACATTTAATAATACAAATTTCAGACATCTACATAAATTAATATAATGCTAATATAAAATATTACTGATTAATAGAATGCAACCGTCACCAAGTAAAAATTACCATCAGCTCATGGCCACCCTTGTTTTACTGTTATCCCCCTTTTTACTGCCAGTGGCTAATTTTGTCATGATGCCCAGATGTGTATATCACTTCCATGGAAGGGAAAAATATGTAAGAGGTAAAGTTATTAGACACTTGAGTAGATAAAATGTGGCATATTCAAAATAGGTCTTCCTGTAAATTCCTAGAAACCATGGAGCTAATGATTAATTATTTATCAGTCTTAATAATTTAAGGCTGAGGGAGCTCCTTTAACTTTCATCTCTAAGAGGCCTGCTAGCGAGCAGTGTCATGGTAATAGGAAGGCCGAAGGCAAACTACTGCTGGGAATTGCTAGGCAACTTTATTTGGTGGGATCCTTTGCTCCTGCATCAAACCTCCTGGAGTTACGTCTTGAGTTTCCAGTGTCAAAGACAGTCATGTGTTTTTAATGTCCAGGTGGTGTACTATTTAGTGGTTAAGAACACGGCACCTCAAGTTAGACTTCCTTGGTTCAAATCCGATCTTTGCTGTACAAGTCGTATTAGATGCACTTTAAACTTTGTTGTGTTTCAGTTTTCTCCTTTCTAAAATGAGATAATATTGGCACCCAATTCATAGGATTAAATGAGAATAGGACACGTGGCAGCAATTTTGATGATGATGATGATGATGATGATGTAAGTTCCTTAAGACTGGGGAACTTGTCTTTTATTTTGTTGCTATCCTGCATTATCTAGTCATCCATGTGCTGGTATAATGCACTTGTTTCCATGTCTGTATTTTTCTTAGATTATAAAATCTAGAAGGCTCATGATGGGTGTTTAGTAATTGTTGTTGAATGAATGACTAAATGAACTCCATATCTGTCCTACTACCAGCTCTAATTCCTAAAGATTTTGCTTCCATTTAGATGAAATCAAAGCATTAACAGAGTGTTCAGTGCGTCCAGGCCAGTTAGGGGAAAAGGTATTGGTCATTCAGAATGTCAAATAGGTCAAAAACCACCTTTCTCCCACTCAAAGGCATACTAGCATCAGCCTCTCTCTTTACTTACTCCTTTCAAGTACATATGGTCCCTTCCTTCCCCCCTAAGGCCCATCATCTATACTTTTCTCCACCTGGGAAATAGAGGATGGAGTACTAATTTATACCCAAAGAATGAAGAGTCAGGACTTCCCTGGTGGCGCAGTGGTTAAGAATCTGCCTGCCAGTGCAGGGACACAGGTTCGAGCCCTGGTCCAGGAAGATCCCACATGCTGCGGAGCAACTAAGCCCCTGCACCGCAACTACTGAGCCTGCACTCTAGAGCCCGCAAGCCACAACTACTGAGCCTGCACGCCACAACTACTGAAGCCTGCCCGCCTAGAGCCTGTGCTCCGCAACAAGAGAAGCCACCGTAATGAGAAGCCTGCACATCGCAACTAAGAGTAGCCCCCACTCGCCACAACTAGAGAAAGCCCACGTGCAGCAACGAAGACTCAACGCAGCCAAAAATAAATTAATTAATTAATTTTTAAAAATCTTAGGAATTGTTTAAAAAAAAAAAAGAATGAAGAGTCTATTGTGTTTGAGTAATGAAGATTTGGGTCCTGGAACACCAGCCCCCAAAATAGTGTTGAAGGCAATATAATCATCTAATGACTTTCCTTGAGAAAGTGACTTAATTTAAATCTAAGTTACAACCTCTATAAATTTTGGATGTTTTCTATTCCCAAGTGTTTTTGAAAAACTAAATAAAATAAGATGTGTATCTTACATATACATCCCAAGCCACAACCCCAATACACAGAGTATAGGTGCCTTTGTTTTGATAGGCTCCATTGGGGAGGATGTGCCCCCTTTAGTCTATAATTTAAAGCCTAGAGATCACTACATAGCCCCAGTACTCAGAACACCACTGGGTTATGAGGGGAGCTGCTGCTCAGAGGGCGGGGCTCTTAATGGGCGTTACCTACACCCCTCGCTCAGAGCGAATGTTAGTCCACTTAATAGCTGACTGGGTCGCCTTCTCAGTCCACACTCTTCCTCCTACCCTCTAGCCCCCCTTCTTTCTGGACCAGAGATTGATGTGTATTTACAGGGACCTGGAGTTCACAGTATCGCCAGCTGGGATTTTTCTTTACTTCCTCCAGTGGCCCCAGGTGGTAGATCTAGAGCCAGGGTTGGAATCCAGATTTCTCTGACCTGAGGGACTGCCTGTTTTCATGCCACAACAAGCCCTGTTTTCACAGAGGCACAGCTCATCTTGCTTGTTTACTAGCAATTCAAGGATTCAGAGCCAGGTGCTCTCAAACCTGAGGCACAGGCTCTGTACAGCACAGATCGGTCACACAGAGCTTTCACGTGTGCTCTCTCATTGACCATCAGGGCAGTTTCGTGATAAAGGAACAGCCGTTCTGTTAGTCCTATTCCATAAAAGAAGAACGCGATCTTCAAGGGAAGTCCTCCTGGCCACCTCGTCCAACAGGAGCAAAGACCAGGTCCAAATACCCAGTTTAAATTAAACTTGCTACACTGTTTTGCCTGGTGAGCCTGTAAAGTTACAGGGAAAAAAATCCAGGCAAGTTCAAACGCTTATTGCTAAAAGCCTGTAACTTCTACTTTGCTTCACATCACTGCCTCTTCCTATCAAAGTGATAATAGCTATAATTTATTGACATACATTGTCCTATTTGTTACCTCATGTCTATATGGAAAGGACTATTACGACCCCATCTTACATAGGAGGACATAGAGGCTTAGCTATGGGTCCCAAGATTGCAAAACGAATAAATGGCAAAAGCACGAGGAAGCCTAGGCTCTTAACCACTCATTCGGTAGCAGATATTTGCTGAACCATCACTGTGTTCTAGACGCTGTGCTAAGTACTGTAAGTATAGGTGTAAAGTGGTGAGGAAAACACACACAGCCCTCTGCTGTGGTGAGTGCTGTCTAGTGACGGAAGATGGAGGCATCGAATATATAATTGCCTAAATGAATATGCAGTTACAAAATATAGTATGCGCTCTGCAGAGATTCAAGGAGCTGTGAGAAAAGGTAGTAAGGAAAATCAGAATTCCACTCTGCCTAGAGTATCTTTCTCATCTCTACTCATTGCCTGTCTTACCAGATGTAAAGCCCTACCTTCTCCAGAGGACTTGCCCTGATCCTTCTGCTGGAAATAACCACTTCTCACTCCTGAGTCTCATAACGCTGTCTGAACGGCTTGCATTCTCACTCTCGGTAAACGTGTTTTGGGTCCCTCCGAAGAGACACGAAGTCTTTGAGAGCTAAACCGTTTTCAGTTTTCTCTCCCAAAATGCCTCATAAGAAACTTAAAACAGAATAGAATTCAGTATATCTGTGTCAAATAAATGGATGCTAGTTAGAACGTACGTGCTTAAGCAAAACCTAACAGACTGCTAAAAGGAAAGGTGATCTGCCTTTACAACTGAATATCTTTTGTAACACGTGATGATGGCGGCAATAGAAGATGTGGGATTTCGGGAATCAAATCTGTCTCTGGTTTCCTGGCAAATGTGGTTAAAGTGGAAACACATTCCATCCCTTGTATTCATTCATTCATTCACTCACTCATTCAGTCAGTCATTCTTTTGTGCAGTCAGTCTGTTCTTTCGGTTATTAATATTTCAATGAAGTCGTATGAGTATCTTAAGGGAAGCAAAGGCTATTTGATTGCTAATTCCTAAAAGTAATTTCCTACTGGAACTCCACATTTTAACTGAGGTCATCAACTGAGGCAATATGTCTATAGGAAGTGCATTAAAGTCATAGAGTCTTTTTAATATATGACTGAAGGGTATAATGTTGAAATGCAGAATTATGGTCATGTGCAGTCTTTCAGTGGCCTGGATTGTTTAAGGGATAAAACTTAGAATAGTTTGAACACGTTTCTAAAAGTGTGGCCCGTGGAATTCTAGCTCAGAATTACCTGGAATGCTTGTTAAAACCCTAAGAGATTCTGATTTTGAAGTCAGGATTGGGGCCCCCAAATCAGCATTTTCAAACCAGCTGCCTTAGTCATTTTAAGAAACATTAACCTTTGAGGACCACTGACCTGTAGAAATATTTAATTTAACTATGAGCCAATGGATTCTTTAAAAAAGATGTAACTTCCCTCTACAATATTGTTCTAATCAAGTCTATTTTGGTTTTCAAGAATCAAAGGTTTTTCTGTGAAGCTTTCCAATCTACAGTAAGTAAAAAGAGGCTTATTGGGAAGTTAGAACAGGAAACCTCACAGATGTCCGAAAATAAGAAAAAGAACATTTATGGACATATAATAACTAGAAATGCAAACAGGAGCTGAGGGTTCTCTCTTCGACGGTCAGAATCAGTGTGATTCTTCCATCTCTGCTTCTCTGTGGATACCTGCTGTCCTGCCCCTTCTAACACGCTTCCTTTGAATCTCTACTCGCATAAGTAGCAGTTATAGAGCCCAAGAATGGCTCTCTAGTCCTTACTCTACAAAACACCAGGGAAGTCAAGAACCCAGCACCCATAGAAGCTTCCTTCCCTTCAGGGTCTTTATTCGGGTTACCAAGTAAGAGAGTCTGATGGCCCAGTTTGTATCAGATTGGTCCTTCAGTCACGCAGCAGCCCGTGGATTCATCAGCCCCCTTCAGGTCAGGAGCCATCTAGAAGGGGAAGGGGACAGTGGTGCTGGAAGGCAGCAGGAACCGATAGGGACACTGATTGTTCACCGCTGAGCCCAGCCTCTCCAGGACACCCATGCTCAGCCCTTTGGGAGAGAACTCAGACCCTGACTCCCTTCACTTCCTTAGGTTTCTGTCCATCCCTCTCAGTGCTGAACTATATAGGCAGAGGAGTGCAGAACCTGCCCGCCTGCTTCCACCACAAACATCATCCTCTTTTCACTTCAAAGCTTCAGCTCAGGAAGAGAGCTGCCGTAAATTAAGTAGAAATCTAGAAAAGGAAAATGAAGCTCCAGGGGTTATAAATGCAGTCGAATGACAGCTTCATGTAGAACAGAAACGGGGAGGAGGGAGAAGGCACTCACCCTGGGCGTGATCTGAGCCAGAAAGTTTACTTCAAACAAAATATGGAGTCTCCATGTACTTTGAATTCGTATCAAAATACGTATGCTATTGTTCCTATCCATTGTCTATCGTAAACAGTGTTGTCTTGGCTGTCTTTAAAAGAAAAGCGGGGCTTCCCTGGTGGCACAGTGGTTGAGAGTCCGCCTGCCGATGCAGGGGACACAGGTTTGTGCCCCGGTCCGGGAGGATCCCACGTGCCGCGGAGCGGCTGGGCCCGTGAGCCATGGCCGCTGAGCCTGCGCGTCTGGAGCTTATGCTCCGCAACGGGAGAGGCCACAGCAGTGAGAGGTCCGCGTACTGTAAAAAAAAAAAAAAAAAAAAAGAAAAAGCTAACATACCAAACAAAATCAAATCAATAAAAAAGCAAACAAAAGAATCGAATGTAGATTTGATGCATGAGGTTCTGTCTTTTACACCTGGAATCCACTGTTATGCCTTCTAGTCTGCATCTAAAAGTTGCTTTCAAACACTATTTCTCTTCATTCAACAGTCAAGCTACATTACCATAAATAAATCCTGTGGCTTACATGGATGTTCATAATGGTTTATTGTTAGCAAAAGTCTGTGTTTCCTTGAATGTGAATGCTCTTTGTTGTCAAAATGTTTTTACTTCCGGCTGGCTTCTTTCTCATATCTCTAGAATTCTCTTCAGACAATACAGTGCAACACAATGTAATCCTTATTTCCCTATAGAGGTGAGTGAGTTGCCTTTTAGAAATCAAGGTACCCATTCTAATTAGAAGTTTATTTTTAGACTTTCAGTGTACTTTCTACAAAGAAATAGAATAAATTAGTTTTGCTTTAGCTGGAGTGTTACTTTCAGTTTATTAAATAGTTTTCTACAGTTAAAAAGAATGAATTAATTATTTTTCACTTCCTTGGCTTTGGTCCAATTTTAAGATGACTTTCAATGAAAGCGTGGTTTCAGGAGGTTTTGACTCATTGGTTTTTGACTCCTGGTGGTAGATTTATGAATGATTTAATTTGTATTACTAAAACAAAGCCTAGAGTTAGAGTTAAATGTTGTGATCTTAATATGTCAACTTGGAACTACAGAGTTTATAAGTCAGCTTGCTCCCTAGGGTTTTCTTATCCTATGTGAAGAGGCTACCTCAGCAATAGTTGCTCAGTTGAGAATACCCACGTTGTCCTCTGAGTCATACTTTGCCTTCCCTGGGTAAATTGTAGGATTTGTGAGTATTCAAGCTCAAGCCACAAAAATTGTTAATTTTATAAACAGAAGATACTTAGTGGTGTGTATGTGTGTGTGTGTGTGTGTGTGTGTGTGCGCGCACATATGTGTGAGGAGAAAATGAGAGAGAGGGAGAAAGAGAGAGAGACACACTCTTCTAGCAGGACAATAATAGAGTTTAGTAAATATATATTGTATTACATTGCATGGAACATGAAATAACATTTTACGTGACCAACAAGCTCACATGGGGTTTTAGACTTTGAGGGGGGGTGTCTATCTTTTCTCACCTATTTCCCCCCTCCCAAATTCAGTAACAATTGAGTTCGTCAAAGCAGAGGGAGATCAAAATATTAGCTCATTCTCAACCCTAGAATTAGACAGACTTGGGCTTCCCTGGTGGCGCAGTGGTTGAGAGTCCACCTGCCGATGCAGGGGACGCGGGTTCGTGCCCCGGTCCGGGAAGATCCCACATGCCGCGGAGCGGCTGCGCCCGTGAGCCATGGCCGCTGAGCCTGCGCGTCCGGAGCCTGTGCTCTGCAACGGGAGAGGCCACACAACAGTGAGAGGCCTGCATACCGCAAAAAAAAAAAAAAAAAAGAAAAAAAAAGAATTAGACAGACTTAACTACCAGATCACAGCCCCTGCTGGACACCTAAAAACTTGAATGAGTCTGGTTAAAAACAGATCCGAATACGTGCCTCCTCCGAGCATATGTATCCCGAAGAAAGAGAAGGCGAGAGAAAGAAGAGCCATGTCTGTACACTTCTTTCTCGCAAAGTCATGATTTAGGGGCCACTTATCCTTCTCAAAGGAGACGTAAGTACGGGAGGTAGAGGGGGTCCAGGGATGATGAGGGCTGTGGAAGTGGACCTCCCCTCACATGGTCAAAATCATCAGGAGGCCCCACCCTCACCGTCTCTTTCTAATAGGCGACTTTGTGAACTCAAGCCCTACCTTCCACTGTTTAAATTCCTGTGGTTATGCTCGCCTCCTTTCTTTTTAAAAAAAATTTTTTTTTTGGCCGTGCCGTGCCCCTTGTTGGATCTTAGTTCCTCAACTAAGGATTGAACCCGGACCCTCAGCAGTGAAAGCGTGCAGTCCTAACCACTGGACCCCCAGGGAATTCCCTGGCCTCCTTTCTGACCAAGCTTGTTCTATCTTGCTCAGACTTTCATTTGCTATTCCTTCTCCCTAAAGTGTTCTTCTCCCAGCTTTTAGCATGGGTGCCTTTTGATCAACGCTTTGTTTTCAGTTCAAATGCCGTATCTCAGAGAGTCTTCGTCTGACTACCTTAGAAATCACCTTCTTCCCCTTCTCTTTCTTGTTCATCACCCCGTGTTAGTTTCCTCACTGCACTGCCCAGTCTCCCAGCTAGAACATAAGCTCTATGTCTTGTTCACTGTTTAGAAACACATAAACTCTTTGTCTTGTTCACTGTTTAGAAACTCATAAGCCCTTTATCTTGTTCACTGTTTAGAAACACTGAAACGCTGCCACAAAGTAAGTGCCTAAAGGGTTATTGAATGAATGATAATGGATGAAGGTATCATTCATTCAGGGAAGCTTTGCATAGGGCTGACTATACCAAGTTTTGTGCCAACTGCTAGTAGCATTAAGATGAATAAGATGAGTTTACTTTAATCGGGGGGCTTTTTATTCGGGGATTCAAGTATGTAAACATATTCTTTTATAAGAAGAATGAGCACGGGGTATTAAGTAGCCAGGAGGAGGGTGTCTTGCTTTAGCTAAGTGGTTAGAGGAGACAAGATTTGGTAGATCAGGAGTTTCCAGGTTAACATGGACTACAAGTATCTTAAAGATAGAAGAGGGGATGTGTGTGAAGAGGCTTGGCAGCATGAAAATCCATTTTAATTAAATGAGTTACAGGTAGCTTGTGATGCTTCAGTTGCATAGTTCATATGGGAGAGTGATAAGAAATAGGGCTAGAGAGACATGCGGGAGCCAGCTCATGAAGAGATTGGTGCCTTTCTTAGAAGTATGGACATTACCTGGAATTCTGAGAGACAAGTTAAATTTTAAGCATGGGTGTGATAAAATCAGACTCGTGTTTTAGGGGAAAAAAATAGTACAGAAAATAATGAAGTTAAACAGCATTGGAAACCATTGGGAAAAGTATGAGGCTATTCAATTATCTGGCCAAGAAATGAGGAGAATCTGTTTTCTTGAATAAAAATAAAATGTGTAGGTAAGCATATAAGTTTCCATAACTCAACATTGTTTAATAGCATGTCTTCATGACCCGGTGTGTACTGAGTTCTTCGCCCATCCTGTGGAGTTCACGTAACTGGATTATTATGTAAATCCTTTCTGGCTCGAGATATTTCAGTGCTAAGAGAGAAACACACAGTAAGCAACTGTCAACTCCAGGATGGAGCAAACCCTTCCTAGTCACCTCTCTGAGTATGTACTTCCAAAGAGGATAATGAGCCCAAAGACAGAGAGGTTCTCACTAATTCACCACATTACCATCATCTGTTCTTAGCAGGGACCAGCAATATAATTTGCAGGGCCCAGTGCAAAACGAAAACGTGAGTGCCTTGCTCAAAAATTACTAGCACTTTTTAGCTGCGGGAGAGCATTAAACCAAGAGCCCCACTGAGCCCGTGTGAGCCCGCACGGATCATATGCCCATGATGCTGGTCCTGGCGCTCATAGGCTTCCTCTAGGGGCCAAGGATCCTAACTGACTTGGAGTTTTGATTCCTGGGAACAGTTGTC
Organism: Tursiops truncatus; assembly: GCF_011762595.2. Taxonomy (NCBI): domain Eukaryota; kingdom Metazoa; phylum Chordata; class Mammalia; order Artiodactyla; family Delphinidae; genus Tursiops; species Tursiops truncatus. The sequence continues at coordinate 91,827,178 of NC_047040.1, read as the reverse complement.
ATACCCCGTGACTACGACATTAACCCAGATTATTGGATTACCGTTGTATTGGATTGCAATTCTTGCAGGTGGCTGAGCATGTTGAAGGGGCAGAGGGATTTGCAACGAAGTGGGGGAGGGTGACAGCAAAGCAAAGCAGGTAAGAACACAGGCTCAGGACCCAGACCGCTTGGGTTTCACGTCTTCTCTCTATCACTTTACTGGCACCTTGGACAAGGTACCAAACCTCTCGGTGCCTCCGTTCTCTGACCTGAAAAATGGGAATGATGAGAGTAACTGTGGTTTAGGGTTGTTACGAGGATTGAGTTGATTCATGTAAAACACTTGGCAAGTGAATGAGACATGGTAAGGGCTTGGGTCTCTTTTCTTATTATTTTGGAGATTGTATTCCGGAGAATGAAGCTTACTTGGTTCCGTGTAATGCGCATATTACCATTCAGGGTACGGTTTGTCATTCAGTGAGCAGAAATACTGAATTTCAACGCAGTTAAATTTACCAATCATTTACTTTATGATTTTCATTTTTGTGTTTTAAGATATTTTTTCCTATCCCAAAGACATAAAGCTTTTCCCTATCTTTACCTTTGGAAAATTTTACATATGTCTGTAATAATTCATTTTATGTATGATATTAGATAAGAAGCCAATTTCTTTTTCCATGTGGAGGCACTGACCTTTTCTATCTTCCCTTTACACCCCAGTATACCCAGTGATCCAGCCACTCTTGTTTCCCTTGCTCTTTCTGGAATTTGACTCTGGGCCTTTGCAAATATTATTTATTCCACCTAGACTTCTCTTTCCTTACATATTATACAGATGACCCCCCCCGCAACCTCCTTCATGTTCCAGCTCAAATATTCCCTTTTCATTGAGGCTTTTAAGTTTAAAATTACCCCCTAACACACACACACATTCCCCAGCACTCCCTTCTACATTTTGCTTTGTTCTGTTTTGTTTTTTGGCTTTTTGCACATCATTTAATTGCCGTATGAAACACTAAATAATGTGACACTTATTTTGTATTTGTCTCCCTCCACTAGAACGTAAAGTCTATGAGTACAGGAATAATGTTTTTCTTTTGCTGTATTCTCAATTTCTAGGACAGTATCTCCTCCCTAGAGGATTTCAGTATTCCACTTCCAGAATAATCCAGAACACCTTATGAACAGTTATGTCTTATGTATTCTGCTTCCAGAGAGAATAGTGAAAATTCCAGCTCCACACGTATATTAATTGTAGGCATCTGATTAGCAAATCTCTGGGTGATTTCTTTTTTTTCTATTCCTTCTAGAACCAAGGCCAAGACAGACAAGCACCCCACTTTTCTCTCTGTCAAAACAGGTGATTTCCCAGTCCACACACTAAGGGATTCAGGCTTTTTGCACGCACGCGCGCGCGTGTGTGTGTGTGTGTGTGTGTGTAGGGGAGAATACTCTGGCCACAGGCTTTGTCTCTTGTTCCCTGATTTATGACATCCATTAAAAGCCAGCTCTTACCATCAGCAATGGAGAAATTTTCCCAAAAGCCAGTACTCCAAAATTTTTCCTTAATGTTCAATTTTTAAACAATGCATTCATAAAATATTTTTAACTCATTTCAAAGAGAATTGCAAAGGAAACAAAAAGAAAAGGAGGAGGCTCCTATAGGACATATCAGCCAATTGTAGCCCAGTTAACAACTGGACCCAAATTGCAGCTCAATGACAGTTGGGTGTTTATAAGTATTTTAGGGTAATTGGTATTAATATTTCTATGTATGATAGTGTTCCTATGGTTTTGTTTATAAAAGAGCCCTTATCTTTTATAAATCTATCCTGAAATATTTACAGATGAAATTATATGATGTCAGAATGTTCTCTGAAATAATTTGGGTGTGAATGAGCGAGTAGGGGTATAGATGAAACAAGCTTGGCATGTAATTATTGCAGCTGATGGATGGATACATTGGGTGTACTTAATATGTTTGAAAATTTCCAAAATTTAGAAAGATAAGCATTTTCAAATAAATTAAAAAACAAACTTCTCCAGCAATCTGTTTTTTCCGATGCCAGCAGAGTTTCTCCAGACATGTTCTCTGCCTTATGGGTAGAAACTAATATCTCCGACTTCCCTTTTAAGAAAATAAATATTTGGTCGATGTTTATATGTTCATGCAGGCATGACCGTCACTCATTCATCCTTTTATTTATTCAGCAATCATTCATTAGTTGTCTACCAGGTTTTACATGCTACAACAAGACCTGAGGAGGCTTACTGTTTGGAGGCAGAAAGAGGCAAGAAGACAATAGGATACAGCGCAGATTTTATAGAAGCAGAGGGAAGGAAGCATGGCGGGAGGGCCCCTTGGGTGAGGGTTGGGTGGGAAAGACTCGAAAGAGATGATCCTCTGTTGGGTCTCAAAGAAAGTTGAGGGGTTATATAGACGAAGAGGGAGAGGAAATGCACTTACCCTGTCCTCCACACTAACCTGTCTACCACACTAACCTGTCTACCAATTAACAATTTTATGTACTTACCGGATGCCAAACGCTGAACTAACGCCTTTACATCCATCGCTTTATCTAATTCTTCTTCTTCAAAGTCCCAAAGAAGGTATTCTAATTATTTCCCTTTGCGACACCAGGAGATAAGTAATTTTCCCAAGTTCACAAACCTGGGATTCTAGATTCCCTGATTCTAAAGTTAGTGTTGTTATTCCATCCACACTTAGCCAAAAAAGGAATTTCGAAACGTAGTGACTTTAGGTTGACACTGCAAAACAAAACAGCAAGACGGGTGATAGCGTGTACCTCATGCATAAAAGGGATAATTAGGGTTAATATTTATAGTTGAATGAAAAACTTCATTTTAGTCGGTTTGCCTTCACACTTATTTTTCTTTAACTTGTTTTACCATGATTCCCAAACCAAAAAGTTTACTATCATAACTGATATTAATGTGTGATTGACTCCCCACAGGTTACATTTCAGGTAAATTAATTTTTACGTGTAGACACATCCTGGAAAGGGTGTTGCAGAAAGTTGCAGAAACCAGGATTTATGTGGTTGAGCCGTCACGAGCGATGGTGCATTTACAACATAGCAGACTCCATCCATACAGCAAGTGGCCAAGTGATACATTTCACTCTTGTAAGAAGTTTGGAGGATCTGAGGTTCTGAAGTTTCTATCTCTGAAGCCTCTGAAGTTTGTGCCCCTGAGTTGTGTTCTTACTATGCTAGGAAACATGAGCTTGACCTGGAAACCCTTCTGTCCTTTAGCTGTCAGGACAATACTGGGCGTGAATATCATCCTTTCATGTCCATGAAAGCGTAAAGCATTAACGGGATAGGGCAGCATGTATTTACCTAAAAGTATTTTTCTAATATAGAAATCTGGATCCATGCCTACTAATGATAGCAACATCTTGAGCTTGTATCTTAGATGACATCTGTGCCCCCCAAAAGCCTGCCTGGATACAGTGCAATATGGCGTTGCAGTGTAGTTTAGTCTTAATGCTGACGGAGTGGAACACATTAGGTAGCCCTGTGGCAGGCAGTCTCTAGACATTTCATCTGCTAAAATGAAAAGGGGTCAGGTTGAGGGGAAAATAAATCCCCGTCATTCCCTCACACACTGGCAAAAAGAAAAGACAAGTGCAACGCGTCATTATAGTGTTGTTAGCCCTCCTCCTTTATAGCACACATTTCCAATTATACCCATTAGGACATACTTAGCTAGAGGGCAGGCTGCATTTTTTAAATGTGCCGAGAGCAGTCATGATTTAGCTGGTGCTCATTTGTTTTCTATTGCTTGGTTAAGCATGCTGTGTTATCTTTCCTATTTTACATATTGGACGAATAGGAGATGCTAGCTCTCCAAGAGCTGAATCAATGGTTCTCTGCCCTGGAGATTTTTTTAAATAGACGGTTGCTTGGGCTCCGCCCATGAGATATTCTGATTTAAATGGTTTGGATTGAGGGCTGTTAGGAGTCTATAAAAGCACCCTTTCAGATTCTAATATGCAGCCAGGGTTAAGGACCACATGGACTAAACTGACAGCTAGATCAACTGTGTAAGCGTTAGTTTCGATATTTAGAGAGAGGAAGGGCCAGTCACTATTTGTAAGGTTAGCTCTCCAAATTGGAGATGTTTTAAGTGCATTGGTGGTTGAGGATAGGAAGTAGAGGACACTGGAGATAGTCCCTAGAAATGAGAACTATTGCCTATAGGCTTCCGTGAGTGCCTGCCATAGAAGGAAAATGTCTACTTGCCTTGACTGTCATCCTGATGGTTTATGCAGATACAAACATGAGTTGCTCCTTTTGAAATCTGTGTTAAAGGCTTGCATTAAGCTTAGTGGCCATATATATCTGTGGCTTAGTGGCCACATATATATCTGTATGTGTGTGTGTGTATATATATAAAATTTACAAAATGCTTTAAATCTCATTCAATTAGGCATTCCTAGCAACTATCCTGTGAGTTGGCTCAACGGTATTACCCACATAGGACAAGCAAGAAAACTGAAGCTCTAAAAGGTTAAGTGCAGTGCCCGAGGTCATACAGCAATTTGGTAATGAGCTGGGCTTAGAAATCAGAGCCTTGGAGGACTTGTCTATTTCCAGAGCCATTGAATTTGGCCTCTGTTGCAAAGTGAATGATGATTATGAAAATTTAAGGATACAGAATACATTTTTTCAGGCAACATTTCAAAATGAAAGACGTATATGAGTATCCTGGAACCTTTTTTTTTTTTTTTAACATTCCTGGGAAGTTTAGCAGAAAAGCTTTGCGATTTTGTTTAATTTCATCCATATATAGACAGGCTCAGTGTTCATTTTGAAGTACTTGGAGGTCTCAGCTGGGAGGGAATTCTGGGGGAGGAGGCTGCTCTTGATGTATTTGCTCTATATATAGAAGACCAAGATGGATAGGAAGGACGTAGATGAAAACTTCCTATTCATAGTTCTTCTAGGGCATTGCATTTTCACCACTTCAGCCCTCCATTCCTCCTTGAGCAAAGAGAGAACATACCAGATTAATGGCCTTTGGATAGTAAATACAACGTTTATACTATCATTTCTGAATGCTTATAAAACTATAGAGAACTTCTACATTATTATCCATCCATCATGTTTCACTTCTGCTTCACTGGGGAGATTTTTTTTTTCCACATCTCTATTGGAGTATAATTGCTTTATAATATTGTGTTAGTTTCTGCTGTACAATAAAGTGAATCAGCTATATGTATACATATATCCCCATATCCCTTCCCTCTTGAGCCTCCCTCCCCCCATCCCTATCCCGTCCTTCTAGGTTGTCACAAAGCATGGAGTTGATCTCCCTGTGCTGTGCGGCCGCTTCCCACTAGCCATCGATTTTACATTTGGTAGTGTATATATGTCAATGCTACTCTCTCACTTCATCCAGCTCCCACTTACCCCCTGTGTCCTCAAGTTGGTTCTCTACATCTGTGTCTTTATTCCTGCCCTGCCACTAGGTTCATCAGTACCTCTTTTTTAGTTTCCATATATGTGCGTTAGCATACGGTATTCGTTTTTCTCTTTCTGACTTACTTCACTCTGTATGACAGACTCTAGGTCCATCCACCTCACTACAAATAACTCAATTTCATTCCTTTTTATGGCTGAGTAATATTCCATTGTATATATGTGCCACATCTTCTTTATCCATTCATCTGTAGATGGACACTTAGGTTGCTTCCATGTCCTGGCTATTGTAAATAATGCTGCAGTGATCATTGTGGTACATGACCTTTTGAATTATGGTTTTCTCTGGGTATATGCCCAGTAGTGGGATTGCTGGGTCCTATGGTAGTTCTATTTTTCGTTTTTAAAGGAACCTCCATACTGTTCTCCATAGTGGCTGTATAAGTTTACATTCCCACCAACAGTGCAGGAGGCTTCCCCTGGGGAGCTTTAATAATGCATGTATGTATACTTCAGTATAACACACAGCACCGACATGTGTCTCCTCCATATATAGCAGATACCTGATAAATATTTATCAGTGATGACAACACTGTATGTGGTAAGTGTTTCCTTCTGAGAACTCAGATGTCACAGTATTTCTCCAAATTTAAGTGGGAGACAGTTGGGTTGGTGAATCCTGGTTTGGTACTTTTTCTAAAAAGGAAATGAGCTCTGAATCTCAAAAATGGTTGTGAATAAGCTAGAAAGGGATATTCTCTTGTGTATGATGAATCAGTAGATAGAATCTACTTTTTAGGGGATTTGAGGTTCAAGAAGCTCGGGCTGCCTAACATCCTACTTTAATCTCTGTTTGTCTGTAGAATCGACTTGGAAACAGACTTCTTAATGACCATTTGGAATTTTTGCCAAGTGAAACTTGTTTTCTCCTCATATTCTTGCACAGTTTGATTCAATGCCAGTTCTCTTTAGTTGCATAGCATCTCTGTGTGATGTTTCTATCATAACAGCACATATCGTAGCTCTAGTCGATGATTTTGAGGTAAGCCTTATACTCTACTTTCCCTTTAATTTTTAATTTAATGATTCATAAGCAAGTGTGTTTGGGGCACAAAACAGTTTTCTTGGGCTGCATGAACTGCTGTCTCAAGCAGAATTCTGTGGCAAGAAGCAATAAGGTCCAGTGATCAGATTGAATTGATAAGAACAGCAGTGCAGTCTGCTTTTTCCACACATTTGAAATGCAACCCTTTGGTGCAGTGAGAAGCAAAATGTGCTTGTTCCTTGCATTCATATGGGAGTGATGGTCTCTTTCTGAGTGATCACGTAATTTTTTATACAAAATGAGGCCTTTCTGAAAGTGAGTAGATGAGCTATTAATATTTAAGTCAGGATAACAGGCATTAACTAGGATTACCCTGAGCAACCGGGTTGTTTGATCACCCTACCCATCCCTCTCCAGTGTTATCAGAAGGTGGCTGGTGTTAACTGCCTTGCAGTTGGGGTTTAATTTACCAGAAACGTGGAAGGATTTCAAGCCACTCATGGTCTACCTTTAGATGCTCAGAACATGAATGCGACCCAGAACTGAATAGAAGACCAGTTTTTCACATCTTTCTTTTAATTAGAAAGAGCCTCAACTATTGAAGCTTTTCTCCTACTATTTTTCAAAACCTTTCTTCTCACCTTCTCTCATGAACTTTTACTATGCTGGAAAAGACTCCCCGTACCACACAGCGTGGACATGCTTTACATGCAGTATCTCATTTAATCCTCAAAGAAATCACATGAAATAAAAACTTATCTTTGGCCTGTTTTATAGCCAAGGAAGCTGAGGCTTAGCGTGTTTAAAGGAACTGTCTGAAATCTAATAGGCACTAGAGTTGTAACTCCACCCCAGGAAGTATTTAACGTGTGGTGGTTTACATGATATGGATCTTAAAATATCACTGGTGCCATCCTTTTGCTTCCAGATCGATTGATTAGGGAGGAATGATCAATAGAATTTTGGTTTTGTTTGTTTAATGGTAAACAGGACGTGTAAGTGGGGAGGAGAAAAGGGTGTCAGGTGGGAATCAAGAGTTACAAGGCGATAAGCCTGGAAGGATATTGGTGCCTAGAAGCAGAGTGGGTTACTGAAATCCTATTAGTAATTAGAGACAATTGTAATTAGACCTATTAGTAATTGAGACAATTGAGAAACAAGGGAAAGCCAGAGAGGTCATTTTTTATAAACGTACCATGAGAATTCCGCAGATGGGTGTTGGAATGACTTCTGTGCATTGCTGTTACCTATCCATCCTGTATCTACTTTGCACATCCTCTTGCCTTTAGGAGAATCTCCAACTCCTGTCAGACAGTGCTTATACTCACTGTGCTCTGCCAGGCTCTACTTGCTCCCTACTCTCACATTTCAAATCAACTGGAAATTTAGAGGTCCAGTTCTTTACTTCAAATCATTGACTGAATAACCCTGGTATCAGGGCTCAACACCCATGACTCTTCAATTCAGTGTAATGTGTTCCAGCTTACCTGGCTGTGAATACCCAGAGGTACTCTCTATGCACCGTTTCCTCCACCTTGGCTACCATCTTTCTGGGAAAGACTTCACAGAGAATCTATAAATATCCCTCAACGTTTGGAGCCCACTTATATATTCCCTTTCTGAAATATGGCTCTTGATCTTTAAGTTGCCATCTTTTCTAAATGTTAACTTCGTTTGACTATAATTAATAACTTCAGTTTAATTATGCCTGATGACTTATTAATGATAAATATGCATAAATTAAAATTGAATGTAGACTAGTGGTTTATTAGACATAATCATGCTTGAGCGGCTGTTTATGTTTGGGAACAGGCACTTCAATTTATTGTTACTTTTCATAATGAGGTTGAAAGCATCACTCACAAAGCCCTACAAACATTGCTTTTATTGATACTTGAAGCCTTCTGCCAACAGGGTACTGTTGAAGAATCGATTAGAAAGAAAAGGTATCCCTTGGGAATAACAAAGAACCTGCAGTGTGAACTACGACTTGGAATGCCCTTTTATTTCTCTTCATCTTACTATAAAGTCTTCTATAAAAATAATCATGGGTTTTGATGTCTATTTAGCTGAGACTTTAATCCTAGGTAGGTGATTTTGTGGAAATTATTTACCTCTTCTACCCTCTATTTTCATAGCTGCAAAATGGGTATCGTGACAATAATAATGATAATAATAAAAACAACAATAGTAATAATACCAACCTCATAAAGTGTTGTAATAATAAAATGAGAGAGTATATGCAAAATGCCTAGAAGTGGATCTGATATAGATTAAGGTGATAATCCCAGGAAATTTCTAGTACTTTTTAGATACATATGTAATACAAATGTTTTCCACCTGCAAAGCCACGGTCTTTGCCTCTCTCTATTACTTCCCAGAAATCATTTTCTTCTTGTGTATTCAAAGGAAAGGGAGACATTGACATCACTTCCTGAGAGCTTTTACTTGGCCTTTTGCTCATCCTCTCTTGTCTGCTTCAAACCATGATGTTGGGTGCTATCAGGGGCATCCACTTCCTTTCTTGCTAATTCTCAGATTTCTGGAATGATTGTCCTACGTTGATACAAAACTGCTGCCCTCGTGCTGGCTTCAAAATACAGGTGCGTGAAGGGACTTTCCTGGCGGTCCTAGTGGACTTCCCTAGTGGTTAAGAATGCACACTTCCAATTCGGGGGGCATGGGTTCGATCCCTGGTCGGGGAACTATGATGCCACATGCCATGCAGTGCAGCCAAAAAAATTAAAACAACAATACAATGTGAGAAGACTATATTGGCTACTTCATCCCAAATGTAGAGGATGCGTGCCCTTGAGTTTCCTATTACACCTGCTAAACCATGTCTGTTCTGCGTAACCAACTCTGCTATAGGTTTGGTCATAATTTGAGGCACTTTACATCATAGGGAGGGGGAAAATCCCTTTAAAACTGAATGCTGGGAGAGTTGAGAAGATGGCGGAAGAGTAAGACGCGGAGATCACATTCCTCCCCACAGATACATCAGAAATACATCTACACGTGGAACAACTCCTACAGAACACCCACTGAACGCTGGCAGAAGACCTCAGACCTCCCAAAAGGCAAGAAACCCCCCACGTAACTGGGTAGGGCAAAAGAAAAAAGAATAAACAGAGACAAAAGAATAGGGACGGGACCTGCACCTCTGGGAGAGAGCTGTGAAGGAGGAAAGGTGTCCACACACCTATAAGCCCCTTCGTGGCCGGAGACTGCGGGTGGCGGAGTGGGGAGCTTCAGAGCCACGGAGGAGAGCGCAGCAACAGGGGTGCGGAGGGCAGAGCGGAGAGATTCCCGCACAGAGGCTCAGGGCCGACCGGCACTCACCAGACCGAGAGGCTTGTCTGCTCACCCGCCGGGGCGGGCGGGGCTGCGAGCTGAGGCTCGGGTTTCGGTTTCGGTCGGAGCGCCGGGAGAGGACTGGGGTTGGCGGCATGAACACAGCCTGCAAGGGGTTAGTGCGCCACGGCTAGCCGGGAGGGAGTCCGGGAAAAGTCTGGTCCTGCCGAAGAGGCAAGAGACTTTTTCTTCCCTCTTCGTTGCCTGGTGCATGAGGAGAGGGGATTAAGAGCGCTGCTTAAAGGAGCTCCAGAGATGGGCGTGAGCCGCGGCTATCAGCTCAGACCCCAGAGACCGGCAGAGACGCTACGGCTGCTGCTGCCGCCACCAAGAATTCTGTGTGCGAGCACAGGTCACTATCCACACCCCCCTTCCGGGGAGCCTGTGCAGCCCGCCACTGCCAGGGTCAGCTTCTCCGGGAGAACACACGGCGCGCCTGAGGCTCGTGCAACATCACGCCGGCCTCTGCCGCTGTAGGCCCGCCCCGCACTCGATGCCCCTCCCTACCCCCCCCGCCCCCCCCCCCGCCCCCCCACCCCCGGCCTGAGTGAGCCAGAGTCCCCGAATCAGCAGCTCCTTCAACCGTGTCCTGTCTGAGCAAAGAACAGACACCCTCAGGGGACCTACACGCAGAGGCGGGGCCAAATCCAAAGCTGAGCCCCGGGAGCTGTGAGAAGAAAGAGAAAGGGAAATCTCTCCCAGCAGCCTCAGAAGCAGCGGATTAAAGCTCCACAATCAACTTGCTGTACCTGCATCTGTGGAATACCTGAATAGACAACGAATCATCCCAAATTGAGGAGGTGGACTTTGGGAGCAAAGATATATTATTTTTTTCCCCTTTTCCTCTTTTTGTGAGTGTGTATGTGTATGCTTCTGTGTGAGATTTTGTCTGTATAGCTTTGCTTCCACCATTTGTCCTAGGGGTTAGTCTGTCCATTTTTTTTGTTTGTTTTTTTACTTTTTAAAAAATTTTTCTTAATAATTATTTTTTATTTTAATAACTTTATTTCATTTTATTTTATCCTCTTTCTTTCTTTCTATTTTTCTCCCTTTTATTATGAGCCGTGTGGATGAAAGGCTCCTGGTGCTCCAGCCAGGAGTCACTGCTGTGCCTCTGAGGTGGGAGAGCCAACTTCAGGACACTGGTCCACAAGAGAGCTCCCAGCTCCACGTAATATCAAACGGTGAAAATTTCCATCTCAACACCAGCACCCAGCTTCACTCAACGACCAGCAAGCTACAGTGCTGGACACCCTATGCCAAACAACTAGCAAGACAGGAACACAACTCCACTCTTAGCAAAGAGGCTGCCTAATTTCATACTAAGGCCACAGACACCCCAAAACACACCACCAGACGTGGACCTGCCCACCAGAAAGACAAGATCCAGCCTCATCCACCAGAACACAGGCACTAGTCCCCTCCACCAGGAAGCCTACACAACCCACTGAACCAACCTTAGCCACTGGGGACAGACACCAAACACAACGGGAACTACGAACCTGTAGCCTTCAAAAAGGAGACCCCAAACACAGTAAGATAAGCAAAATGAGAAGACAGAAAAACACACAGCAGATGAAGGACCAAGGTAAAAACCCACCAGACCTAACAAATGAAGAGGAAATAAGCAGTCTACCTGAAAAAGAATTCAGAATAATGATAGTAAAGATGATCCAAAATCTTGGAAATAGTATAGAGAAAATTCAAGAAACACTTAACAAGGACCTAGGAGAACTAAAGAGGAAACAAGCAATGATGAACAACACAATAAATGAAATTAAAAATACTCGAGAAGGGGTCAGTAGCAGAATAAGTGAGGCAGAAGAACGGATAAGTGACCTGGAAGATAAAATAGTAGAAATAACTACTGCAGAGCAGAATGAAGAAAAAAGAATGAAAAGAACTGAGGACAGTCTCAGAGACCTCTGGGACAAGATTAAATGCATCAACATTCGAATTATAGGGGTTCCAGAAGAAGAATAGAAAAGAAAGGGACTGAGAAAAAATTTGAAGAGATTATAGTTGACAACTTCCCTAATATGGGAAAGGAAATAGTTAATCAAGTCCAGGAAGAACAGAGAGTCCCATACAGCATAAATCCAAGGAGAAACATACCAAGACACATAATAATCAAAGTATCAAAAATTAAATACAAAGAAAACATATTAAAAGCAGCAAGGGAAAAATAACACACAAGTGAATCCCCATAAGGTTAACAGCTGACCTTTCAGGAGAAACTCTTCAAGCCAGAAGGGAGTGGCAGGACATACTTAAAATGATGAAGGAGAAAAACCTACAACCAAGATTACTCTACCCAGCAAGGATCTCATTCAGATTTGATGGAGAAATTAAAACCTTTATAGACAAGCAAAAGCTGAGAGAGTTCAGCACCACCAAACCAGCTTTACAACAAATGCTAAAGGAACTTCTCCAGGCAAAAAACACAAGAGAAGGAAAAGACCTACAATAACGAACCCAAAACAATTAAGAAAATAGGAATAGGAACATACATATCGATAATTACCTTAAATGTAAATGGATTAAATGCTCCCACCAAAAGACACAGACTGGCTGAATGGATACAAAAACAAGACCCGTATATATGCTGTCTACAGGAGACCCACATCAGACCTAGAGACACATACAGACTGAAAGTGAGAGGATGGAAAAAGATATTCCATGCAAATGGAAATCAAAAGAAAGCTGGAGTAGCAATTCTCATATCAGACAAAATAGACTTTAAAGTAAAGACTATTAGAAGAGACAAAGAAGGACACTACATAATGATCAAGGAATCGACCCAAGAAGAAGATATAACAATTGTAAATATTTACACACCCAACATAAGAGCACCTCAATACATAAGGCAAATACTAACAGCCATAAAAGGGGAAATCGACAGTAACAGAATCACAGTAGGGGACTTTAACACCCCACTTTCACCCATGGACAGATCATCCAAAATGAAAATTAATAAGGAGAAACAAGCTTTAAATGATACTTTAAACAAGATGGACTTAATTGATATTTATAGGACACTCCATCCAAAAACAACAGAATACACATTTTTCTCAAGTGCTCATGGAACATTCTCCAGGATAGATCATATCTTGGGTCACAAATGAAACCTTGGTAAATTTAAGGAAATTGAAATCGTATCAAGTATCTTTTCCGACCACAACGCTATGAGACTAGATATCAATTACAGGAAGAGATCTGTAAAAAATAAAAACACATGGAGGCTAAACAATACACTACTTAATAACCAAGAGATCACTGAAGAAATCAAAGAGGGATCAAAAAATACCTAGAAACATATGACAATGGAGACACGACGACCCAAAACATATGGGATACAGCAAAAGCAGTTCTAAGAGGGAAGTTTATAGCAATACAATCCCACCACAAGAAACAGGAAACGAATAACCTAACCTTGCTCCTACAGCAATCAGAGAAAGAAGAACGAAAAAACCCCAAACTTAGCAGAAGGAAAGAAACCATAAAGATCAGATCAGAAATAAATGAAAAAGAAATGAAGGAAACGATAGCTAAGATCAATAAAACTAAAAGCTGGTTCTCTGAGAAGATAAACAGAATTGGTAACCCATTAGCCAGACTCATGAAGAAAAAAAGGGAGAAGACTCAAATCAATAGAATTGAAATGAAAAAGGAGAAGTAACAACTGACACTGCAGAAATACAAAGTATCATAAGAGATTACTACAAGCAACTCTATGCCAATAAAATGGACAACTTGGAAGAAATGGACAAATTGTTAGAAATGCACAACCTGCTGAGACTGAACCAGGAAGAAATAGAAAATATGAACAGACCAATTAAGCACTGAAATTGAAACGGTGATTAAAAATGTTCCAACAAACAAAAGCCCAGGACCAGATGGCTTCACAGGCGAATTCTATCAAACATTTAGAGAAGAGCTAACACCTATCCTTCTCAAACTCTTCCAAAATATAGCAGAGGGAGAAACACTCCCAAACTCATTCTATGAGGCCACCTTCACCCTGATACCAAAACCAGACAAGGATGTAACAAAGAAAGAAAACCAAGGCCAATATCACTGATGAACATAGATGCAAAAATCCTCAACAAAATACTAGCAAACAGAATCCAACAGCACATAAAAAGGCTCATACACCATGATCAAGTGGGGTTTGTTCCAGGAATGCAAAGATTCTTCAATATACGCAAATCAATCAACGTGATACACCATATTAACAAGCTGAAGGAGAAAAACCATATGATCATCTCAATAGATGCAGAGAAAGCTTTTGACAAAATTCAACACCCATTTATGATAAAAACCCTGCAGAAAGTAGGCATAGAGGGAACTTTCCTCAACATAATAAAGGCCATATGTAACAAACCCACAGCCAACATCATCCGCTATGGTGAAAAACTGAAACCATTTCCACTAAGATCAGGAACAAGACAAGGTTGCCCACTCTCACCACTCTTATTCAACATAGTTTTGGAATTTTTTGCCACAGCAATCAGAGAAGAAAAGGAAATGAAAGGGATCCAAATTGGAAAAGAAGAAGTGAAGCTGTCACTCTTTGCAGATGACATAATACTATACATAGAGAATCCTAAAGATGCTACTAGAAAACTACTAGAGCTAATCAATGAATTTGGTAAAGTAACAGGATAGAAAAGCAATGCACAGAAATTTCTGGTATTCCTATACACTAATGATGAAAAATCTGAAAGTGACATTAAGAAAACACTCCCATTTACCATTGCAACAAAAAGAATATAATATCTAGGAATAAACCTACCTAAGGAGACAAAAGACCTGTATGCAGAAAATTATAAGACACTGATGAAAGAAATTAAAGATGACACAAATAGATGGAGAGTTATACCATGTTCTTGGATTGGAAAAATCAACATTGTGAAAATGACTCTACTACCCAAAGCAATGTACAGATTCAATGCAATCCCTATCAAACTACCACTGGCATTTTTCACAGAACTAGAACAAAAAATTTCACAATTTGTATGGAAACACAAAAGACCCCAAATAGCCAAAGCAATCTTGAGAACGAAAAATGGAGCTGGAGGAATGAGGCTTCCTGACTTCAGACTATACTACAAAGCTACAGTAATCAAGACAGTATGGTACTGGCACAAAAACAGAAAGATAGATCAATGGAACAGGATAAAAAGCCCAGAGATCAACCCACGCACATATGGTCACCTTATCTTTGATAAAGGAGGAAAAATATACAGTGGAGAAAAGACAGCCTCTTCAATAAGTGGTGCTGGGAAAACTCGACAGGTACATGTAAAAGTATGAAATTGGAACACTCCCTAACACCATACACAAAAATAAACTCAAAATGGATTAAAGACCTAAATGTAAGGCCAGACATTATCAAACTCTTAGAGGAAAACATAGGCAGAACACTCTATGACATAAATCACAGCAAGATCCTTTTTGACCCACCTCCTAGAGAAATGGAAATAAAAACAAACTAAACAAATGGGACCTAATGAAACTTCAAAGCTTTTGCACAGCAAAGGAAACCATAAACAAGAGCAAAAGACAACCCTCAGCATGGGAGAAAATATTTGCAAATGAAGCAACTGACAAAGGATTAATGTCCAAAATTTATAAGCAGCTCATGCAGCTCAATAACCAAAAAAACAAACAACCCAATCCAAAAATGGGCAGAAGACCTAAATAGACATTTCTCCAAAGAAGATATACAGATTACCAAAAAAGATATGAAAGAATGCTCAACATCATTAATCATTAGAGAAATGCAAATCAAAACTACAATGTGATATCATCTCACACCAGTCTGAATGGCCATCATCAAAAAATCTAGAAACAGGGGCTTCCCTGGTGGCGCAGTGGTTGAGAGCCTGCCTGCTGATGCAGGGGACACAGGTTCGTGCCCTGGTCCGGGAAGACCCCATATGCCACGGAGTGGCTAGGCCCGTGAGCCATGGCCGCTGAGCCTGCGCCTCCGGAGCCTGTGCTCTGCAACAGGAGAGGCCACAACAGTGAGAGGCCCGCGTTCCGCAAAAAAAAAAAAAGAAATTCTAGAAACAGTAAATGCTGGAGAGGGTGTGGAGAAATGGGAACCCTCTTGCACTGTTGGTGGGAATGTAAATTGATACAGCCACTATGGAGAACAGTATGGAGGTTCCTTAAGAAACTACACATAGAACTGCCATGCGACCCAGCAATCCCACTACTGGGCGTATACACTGAGAAAACCATAATTCAAAAAGAGTCATGTACCACAATGTTCATTGCAGCTCTGTTTACAATAGCCAGGACATGGAAGCATCCTAAGTGTTCATCGACAGATGAATGGATAAAGAATATGTGTTACATATATACAATGGAATATTACTCAGCCATAAAAAGAAACGAAATTGAGTTATTTGTAGTGATGTGGATGGACCTAGAGTCTGTCATACAGAGTGAAATTAGTCAGAAAGAGAAAAACAAATACTGTATGCTAACACATATATATGGAATCTAAGAAAAAAAAATGATAATGAAGAACCTAGGGGTCAGATGGGAATAAAGACACAGACCTACTAGAGAATGGACTTGAGGATATGGGGAGGGGGAACGGTAAGCTGTGACAAAGTGAGAGAGTGGCATGGACATATATACACTACCAAACGTAAAATAGATAGCTAGTGGGAAGCAGCCGCATAGCACAGGGAGATCAGCTCCGTGGTTTGTGACCACCTAGAGGGGTGGGATAGGGAGGGTGGGAGAGAGGGAGACGCAAGAGGGGAGAGTTATGGGAACATATGTATATGTATAACTGATTCAGTTTGTTGTAAAGCAGAAACTAACATAGCATTGTAAAGCAATTATACTCCAATAAAGATGTTAAAAACAAACAAACAAAAAACTGAATGCTGAATGTGACCATTCCAATGTTCAAGGCAAAAGAAACACACATGTTCACTTAGAAACTCTTAACAGGTGTCTCCCAGATCCTGGTGGCGTTTCCCTTCATCAGGATCCTCCCTTGGTTCTCTCTCTCTTCAAAGACATATAAATATTTCTTAATTTCTGTACAGTGCCAGTTGGTTTTCTCTTTAAAAAACCTGAACTCAATTCTAAAAGTTTGTTTTGCCCATAGAACCCACCCTTCTCAGCCTTCACCTGAACATCTACAGGGCATGATAATCAATGCAGCTATTTTTCCCAAACTGCAAATTATTTGATCTGGGATTACACCTTAAAGTAGAATATCTCTATGTGTGAGTGTTCACTGTGTGTGGTGTGTGTGTGTGCACGCTTGTGCATGCCCTTTGAAGGGAGAGGCATTGATCCATGCTCTCTCTCAATGTGGTGTAAAGTCAACCCTTTAATTTTTCCTATGGTCTTCAATCTTTATTTCCTGTCTCCTAAGATAACACTTGGACAAAACACACACATACACACATATTCATGTGTACATCCTAAGGGTAAACGATAATGATCAGAGTAAGTACAGTGTAATTGGAATGAATTGACAGTGGTGGAAGAGACTTTTTCTTTTTCCTAAAGGCACAATTATTTATCTAGATTGTCTCCACCCAAATGGAGATAGATTGTATTAATATATTATTATACAGAACTGTTTTAATTACACTTTTTTTTTCTTCTTAAGCTTCTTTTCCCATACTCCTCACTGAGCTTTAACTACATTATAAAGGGGCCACTTATACCATTCCTCTCTGTCAAATAGTAGCAACTTTCCTTTGATTTTATAAGCATGTCCTGGTAGGAAATAGGTGGCCCACTCATATTGGGTAACTGGGGAAAATTCAATGAAGGAACTGTTTACAAAGGAGTGGATAGGGTTAATGTAAACTGACAGTACCTGGCTAGGGAAAGTTGGGAGGCTGAAAGTTGATATGGGTAGGAGCAGTTAGAAGAACTCAGAGAAAGTAGCTGCAGGAGAGCACCACTCCATAGGAACTGTGGCTTTGTGAGTTGATTCAGAGAATGAAATCTGGAGGAATAAATACGCTGATCCCTCTCTCTCTCTCTCTCTCTCTCTCTCTCTCTCTCCCTCTCCCCCTCCCTCCCTCCCTCCCTCCCTCCCTCCCTCCCTCTCTCTCTCTCTCTCTCTCTCTCTCTCTCTCTCTCTCTCCCTCTCTCCTTTTCCCTCCTTTTATCAACATTTTTTTCCTTCCACTGTGTGCCCCAAATCACTTAGGGCCAAAGCCAACCAGAAGCCAATGCACAAGGTGGCCACTAATACATACCTTCTATAGTCAGATCTCTCAGTACAAAGCAGGTTAAAGAAGAGCCAAAAAAATGGAGTAGATGGAAAAGACCCCATGCATCTCCTTAACTCAGTTCAGGATCATGAAATATACAAGTGCGTTGGTCTCCCCTTTTCATAATCTCTTAAAGTGGTGGAAATGAATTTTAAAAGATCCAGTTCCTTGTCAAAAACAGAAGGAGAGGACCACCAATGGGTGAGAGATCTAAACTCATTTATGAAAGGTTCAGTGGACAGAGTGAAGAGCAGAGAAACTGGCGATGCAGCACAGGAAGCCAGGACCTAACTTAGCAGGAAGTGGGTGGCAATAGACGAGGAAGCTCGTCTACCCAGGAAGACCCTTTAGAACCCTGGTGGCTGATCTGATGGAGGACGGGAATGAGGATGGGATGGAAAAAAATACAGGTTATTTAAAGCCTTTAAATAACTGGGAGAGGCATAAAAATAGTGATACAATTATAAAAAATTGAAAGATGGTGCAGAGTAAATACTCATCAGTTATAGCAGAAAATCAATAGATGATGTCTAAAGTTAATAAAATGAGAAGCGATGACATGAACATATTATTTATAGATTTGGAGGTAACCACAGAAGAACTAAATACAGAAAGAGTTCAGGGTGTTCTGGGAGGAGGACAGAGAAAGGGTTTTAGGTCAGTTGCTTCTCACTATACTTATATAGTAAGTCTTTTTGTGCTACAATTTTTTAGAAACCATGTGAATATATAATATTAATGAAAGCTCCTTTTTTGTCCTTTTGTTTTGCTCTGCTTAGTGTACTGGCTTTCTAGAAATTTTCTTCTTTATATGGTTATGTCCATTATCTGTCTTTTTTTTTTTTTGGTATAAGTCTCCTAGGTTCGTTTTTTTTGTTTGTTTTTTTTTTTTGTTTTTTTTTGCGGTACGCGGGCCTCTCACTGTTGTGGCCTCTCCCGTTGCAGAGCACAGGCTCCGGACGCGCAGGCTCAGCGGTCATGGCTCATGGGCCCAGCCGCTCCGCGGCATGTGGGATCTTCCCGGACCGGGACACGAACCCATGTCCCCTGCCTCAGCAGGCGAACTCTCAACCACTGCGCCACCAGGGAAGCCCCCGTTTTTTTTTTAAAATTAATTTATTTTTGTTTATTTTTGGCTGCATTGGGTCTTTGTTGCTGCGCGCGGGCTTTCTCTATCTGTGGCGAGCAGGGGCTACTCTTCGTTGTGGTGCGCGGGCTTCTCATTGCGGTGGCTTCTCTTGTTGTGGAGCACAGGCTCTAGGCACACGGGCTTCAGTAGTTGTGGCTCGTGGGTTTAGTTGCTGCTTGGCATGTGGGATCTCCCCAGACCAGGGATCGAACCTGTGTCCCCTAGGTGGATTCTTAACCACTGTGCCACCAGGGAAGTCCCCATTATCTGTCTTAAACCTAAAGATTTTTTTCAGTTTTCTCCTATGCTTCCCCTTCTCTCCATTCTTTATAATCCTCTCTGTGCTTCTCCCCAAGCCCCTAGAAGCACTGGCCCACAAGCCCTACACACACACACACACACACACACACACACACACACACACACACACACACACACACACACACACACACACCCATCTTCCTCCTGAATGCAATTATATGTCTTTCTCTGTAAAGTCCATGCACCCTTATATCTTAGTGCCTATCAACATGATTCAGTTGTACATATATACACATTCTTTTTTAATATGTTCTTTTCCATTATGGTTTATCACAGAATATTGAATATAGTTCCCTATGCTATACAGTAGGACCTTGTTTATCCATTCTATATATAAGAGCTTACATCTGCTAATCCCAAACTCCCAATCCTTCCCTCCCCCCAGTCCCCCCTTAGTAACCACAAGTCTGTTCTCTATGTCTGAGTCTGTTTCTGTTTCATAAAAGTTCATTTGTGTCATATTTTATATTCCACATAAAGTGATATCATGTGGTATTTGTCCTTCTCTTTCTGAAAAATAATTTTTTTTTCTACTTAGCCCTCAAGTGCCAGGATAAAATCTGCCTTCTCCAAGGAGCTGCCTTAGATTTCCAGAGTTAAAAATGATTACGTTTCCTTTTATACTCTCCTGACAGTGTCCACCGTCTGAAGCTTTTTACTCTACAACGTCTCATAAGTAGTTGCTTATCTATCTGCCTCCCCTTCTTTCTGTTTAACTGTAAGTTCAAGAATTTGTATCTGCGTATCAAGTGCAATATCTTACACACGGTAATTGAAGTAGCTGCTAAACAGCATCATTGATTTTGGTAGTTGCTGTTGACTAGAAGGCATCTACAGATTATGAAATGAATGCCCTCCCATGGTAAAGTGAACATCAGCTGTCTTTTTATCGAGGCGCCTGTTACCACTTCTGCAGCTCAGCAGAATCACCAGCAAGACATATGTCTGTGTTTCGTTCGGTCATAATTTTAGTGCCTCTTCTCTAAATTCCAGTTATACCCATATTATCTCAGGTTATGAGGAATAAGAAATCAAATAAACTAATACCTATAAATAAATATGCTACTAATGTATTAATTTTAATAAGAGTATTTGCAGAGTAAAAAGTAGCCTAAAGAAGGAAGTGTCCCTCCTGAGGGAGTGAATCGCTAATAGTAAAATATTAGCCCCCTGAGCTGTTGTTTTGAGATTAAAGAGCATTTCTGAAGTTTCTCAGATTATGCCATAGAACTTTTATGCCAAACGTAATATAGATTCTGATTAATTTAAAATATATTAAGACAGTGGGAAACAGTCTTCGCATATTAGAACATATAGATTTGAAATTACAATTATTAAGTGTGACGTGTCTTCCTCATAGAAGTAAGATTGTGTATTAATCCCTGGTCTTTGCTTGTTATTCTCGTTTCCCAAGTAGTCTTTCCACAGGTTCTTATTTCTTCTCTTTCTTTTTGTCTTTTATCAGTTGCTCCCTAACCCTGGACTATTTTCTGCATCCACATAGAAGGGCACTATAATTTTATTTTTTCTTTACTTCAGGAAATGCCACAATAAAACAGTCTCGATACAGGATTATCATCCAAGAAGCAGCCAACGGAGGCCAAGAATGCCCAGATACCTTATTTGAAGAGCGAGAGTGTGAAGATGTGTCATTGTGCCCCATATATCGGTAATTAATTACCTTTTAAAATAATCATTAGACCTTAGAATAAGTCATGACCCATTTCCTTTCATATAATACATGATTATTATATGAAATATTTGTAGTGAGAAATACAAAGAGGTAGTAGCATTGTTTATCTTCAGATATCTCACTGTTTTTCCCCTCTTATCTGGAATAGATTTTGAAAGTAAAGAATATCAAAGTCTAATTAACAGGAAGAAAAAAAGAAACAATCATGTTTTGATGGTAAGTGAGCTGCTGGAGCTCCGCCACCCAGGCAATCAATTTTCAGGATCAGGATCCAGAGAGATTCAGAAGGAGGTCCTTGCAAACACACACACACAACTTACCTCATTCTATTGTTCTCATCCTAAAGCCTTTAATCAAGAACTAAGAACAAATGTGTACTTCTATAATAATTGTGTATTGTAGTTCAAAAATGGTTCTGGTTCGCAATTTTTGTCATATACACATTTTAAGAAATCTTAGAAAAAAGTTTAACCTATGGAGAAATTTTTGTTTTTAGAAAAGAAAATGAGTACCTTTTCAACTTTATATGTTACCTATATGTGCCCCTTGGCAAGTTGGTGATTACTGTTTATAAAAACAACACCTGAGGTTTGTGTGTTTAGTCATAAACTTCCATTCTTTTAACATTGGATTGAAACACTTCTTTAAAGGACTTCTGGATTAAATTCAATCACTGTTGAGTTTTACTTATTTGTGAAAACAAGACCATGGTCTTAAAAATTGTGCTGTTTATCAGCACACTTAAAAATGCCTTTAGCGGGCTTCCCTGGTGGCGCAGTGGTTGAGAGTCCACCTGCCGATGCAGGGGACACGGGTTCGTGCCCCGGTCCAGGAGGATCCCACATGCCACGGAGCGGCTGGGCCCGTGAGCCATGGCCGCTGAGCCTGTGCGTCCGGAACCTGTGCTCTGCAATGGGTTAGGCCACAACAGTGGGAGGCCCGGGTACCGCAAAACAAAAAAAAAAAAAAAACAAAAAAAAACCACTGGAACAAGCCCAGACTACCAGTTTTTGCTCATCATCCACAGGGCCATTGTGGGAACACTGTCAATATCCTTCCTTTTGTGCCACATATAAATATGGAGACTTCTGAGCTCAGCAAGAAAAGCTCTCAGGGAAGGTAGCCAATTGAAAAAATTAGCCAAATCAAATATTTTTAGACATTTTATGAGCCCAGTGCTATTATAATCAGAGAAAATCCTGGAAACTGTTAGTGGGCTCTCCTTCCTATTGTCCACTCTCTTTACTCTCGTGTTGCACTTCAATTTAGTCACTCATGTTTGAACTAGTTTCCATCAGTGACCTCCTGCCATTTTCCCCGGAAATCAGTTCCACTGTACATGGATGGGATGATTGTATCATGTCTCCTGATGCGTCGTTTAACATGTGTCCAAGTTGCCAGTGTGAGTCTATGCCCTTTAGTCAAACATCCTTGAATTTTGAGCAATATGTTTCCAATTTAGATTTTGCTTTCCCCTCATTGGTTTCTTAGGGAGGCAAGTTAATGTAGACCTTTATCATTTTCTTCTGATTCTTCTTTTTCTAATTCCATTAAGGTGAGACATTCTCACGTTTACCAAATTAAAACAGAATCAAAATGCCTATAGAAATTTTTCTGTAAGTTTGAGCATTTCCCACCATGTTAATTTAGTAAGTGTCGGAGAGGGGAAATTTCCTCCTCTACGTTTCTTGAGTTCTTGTGGCTGGCCTAATAATACAATTGACATGAGACAGATTAGCAGGAGAAAATGAAACAAATTTTAATTCATATGCACGGAGGTCCCATAGAAATTGTACCTTAGAAGTGGCCAAAACAGGCAACTTTTATACTTTTTAGACAGAGCAACAATAAATCTGTGAAGAATTGACAGGACGAAGAAACGTAGGGTTTGGGTGCTCAATCTTGACATGAAAGAGTTTGGGCTTGGGGTAGTAAGTTTAAATGGTAACAGGTTTGTTTGTATAGCCCGGAATTCCCTATCTCTGGTGATAAGGGTGTCCTTCCACCTCCAGATGTAGGGAGGGCACCTTTCACAGGAGAGATCTATTTCCTGCTTTCAGGGAGACAGAAGGGAGGGTCAGAGTGTCCTTCTTACATTAACCATTTTTAAAGTAACTTTAATTCAAAATAATCAATATGCAATTGAGGCACATTTTGGAGTGGCCAGCAGTATAAGCAAAAGGGAAGACAGCATGGGCGATGTGCCCCTGTATAGAATTGGCAGTGGGGCGTCCGCGGGAGTTTGTGGCTTAGCATTGAGGGCTTTAGGACTGACAGCTGGCCTGCCCTGACGAGTGCGATCTCAGACATGTCGCTTAACATCTCTGAGCCCAGGCTTATCCTTCTAAAACTAAGACTCTAGCAAGAGAGTCCTGGACATGTCTTCCTTTTATTTAGCATGCTAAGCTAGATTGAATCCCTTGATCTCACATTAGAAAGTCTTTTGTGAACTTGAGGGATCTGAGTGAATGACATGTCCTAGTTGAAAAGCTAAATTAAACCCCCTACCATTTCAGTTTCTGTGTTTTGGAACTATGCTTAATGCATCTATGCATCTACAAAGTAAATTTCTACTACTTAAAAGTAATAGGTGATTTCTTTAAATGTGACAGGTTTTTCTATTTACCTGTTTCCTGATTTCTCCCTAGCTCTTCAGTTATTCTCATTATGGAGGCCACTTGAATGAGTTCAATGATATGTACTTTTTACTTTTATATTTTAATGTACTTTGCTTGATTCTGCAAGATGGTCTGTTATCTCTCCCTTAACACCACCACTGCCTCACTTACCTCCAATTGTTCAAGACACCTGAGACTCACCTAGTCTAGATGGAGGAGAGGTGGTGGTGAGTGCAGAGATTAAAGCCGGGCTATGTTAAGTGATCTCCACACGCTATATGAATCTATATTCACATGACTAAGAGAATCCTTTGAAGTGACTTTTCCTGAGCAAAGAAAGTCTGCTCCGTGTTCTGATATACATTATTTTTTCTTTTGCTGAGACTTCTTTTTTATTGCGGTAAAATCATATAACATAAAACTTACCATCTGAAACTTTTTTTTTTGCTAAATTCACTTTTTTTTTAAATTGAAGTATAGTTGATTTACAATGTTTTGCCAATCCATAATGGAAAAGAATATTAAAAAACAGAATGTGTACATGTGTAAAACTGAGTCACTTTGCTGTCGAGCAGAGATTGCCATCTTAAACATTTTTAAGTATACAAGGTAGTAGCGTTAATTACACGCATGTTGATGTGCAACAGATCTCTGAATTGTTTCATCTTGCAAGACTGGTCAGTAATATTTTTACTTCATGTTTCTGTTTCATTTTTTGAAGTAGCATCTGTTATCAGAGGTATTGGCCCACGTGAAAAAGGGTAAAAATATACCCGGTGAAAGAGGAGACTCTATGGTTACATTTAGAGTTTGGGTTTTTTGGACTATTCTGAAGACACAGGTTTAGGGACTTAAATCATAGTCTGTCCTGTGGGTCATAAAAGTAGAGTTTTGTTCACCTTAAAAGAAAGCCAGAAGGTTTCCTTAGATCCTGTTTCCTCTGTGGAGAAGAAATATTGGTAATTCTTCAGAGACAGATCCATTCCTCTTCCCTGAGAGGAACGATCACATAAGGTAAGTCCCCATGGCCCCCCACCTCCCTTTTATTCTATAACCTACTGAGACATTTGAGCTACGCCAAAGTCCTAGGAAACACCTTGTGAAAAATTTGAAGCAGAAGATCAAGTGTGAAAGCTTGCACCCAAAATTTTCAGGTGTTCAAACCTTGATTCTCTAATGCTCCAGTGGGACATAGGGATTTTCTCTCTTTTATTTTCTTTTACTGTTTTTCTTTAAACAATTTTTAGTTCGTAAAGAGCTAAGCCTTCTAGATTTGTTCTATGCTTCTAATGCTTTTTATGGCCACTTTGTGTGCAGAATGTCCACATTTTAAAAAGTGGAATTATTGCATTAACCATGGATCTGGGGCAGAGGGACTGTTACCATCCCTAGTGTGTGCCAGAGCTCCCTTTTATGACATTGGTTTCAAATCCATTTTTATTGAATTACTACCTTTATGTTTCTGGATTTCAAATTCACCTGTTTCAGATATTTCTTTTGTATGTTTGTCATGGTGAAATTTCTAGTCTGCTATTCTTTGTCATCACAGGTGGAGGCCACAGAAATGGAGCCCCTGTATCTTAGTGCCAGAGTCTGTCAGGCAGGGAATAATGGGCACCAGTGAAGCCTGCGGAAAGGGGGTGCAAACAAGAGGTAAGGGAACTTTAAAACAGTTTTTCTATTCAAATGCAATTCAAAATTATGTTGCTCTTATAAACTGTTGCCTATTTTTATATTTGAATAAGTTGTGATCTTACTGGCTTGGATTATTTATATTTATTACTGTTTGAGTTTAAGTTTGGCATTAGTTAATGGTGATATTTTAACCATAACTAGCTAGTGCACCTAAGGACTAATGCAATGTAAGCAAATATCTGTTCTCAGCCATTAGCATACGCCAGTGCTGGTGGTCCAAATGCATGTTGGATATTAGTCAAGGAATGAAGGATGTGTCAAGATTGGACCCAATAGTACATATTGTACTTTTTAGCTGCTCATTAAATATTTGTTGAATGAATTAACTAATCATAATAATCATGACTTAAACCTGGTTGTTATACACATACTTAGAGTATGTTTTATATGTAATATACATAGAAAGGAACCATTAAAATTTCTGGAAGATGCTGTGCATAGGCTTCTGGATCTGAGTAAAAGTGCCATTTATCATCAATGTCTAGAAGGTGTGGCATTTTGAAATCTCTGAAAACCACTCAGAAACTCATCAGATTGCTCACTGTTTTGTTTCATTCATAATCTAGATGCCAATGATTTGAGGTTTGATAAAAAGTGCTTTATTCTTTTTTTTTCATTTTATTTATTCTTTTTTTTAATTAGTAGAAGTTTATTGTGCACACACCAAAAAGACAGTTTGCAACCAGGGAGCACTCAGACCAAAGTGCGGAATGAGAAGAAGTGCTTTATTCTTAAAAATCTGACCACTCTGTTACTAAAGGGGTGTATGTAGCAAAATCAGACCTTGTAGGACCAACTGCATGTCACTGGTCTCATAATTCAACTAAAAGGCATATTGAGAATTGTTTTGCTTCCTGTTGGATAGGTTATTGTATTAATCAGGATCAGTCATCCCAGCGAGCACAGTAACTCCCTTCTTTGTTGATTCACAGGCATAAGAAGCCCAGTGTGGGCGGGTGGCAGTTTTAACTTCTAGTTCAGTGGAATCATTGCTGTGTTTTTAGTGGAAGCATTCCTCCCTTTGGAAATAAGGGCTTATAGGGTAGCAGAGCATAAGACTGCAGAGGAAAAGAAAGCAGACATTTTACTAGTGGATCACTATGGGTAATAAGAAGTTGTGCCATTCTCATTCCCACCCTTGACTCCGGGACCTGTGAGTCCTGGCTATGGGAGGGAAAACACCATATATTGGATGCTTCTGGAAAACTTTTTCCCAGCCCTTCTAGGTATTGCCACCTAATTGGTACTATAAATGAGTCTTCAGAAGACCTTTTCACCATCTTATCAAACCAGCTGCTTCAGGATGGTGGGGAACATGATAAGACCATGAATTCAATGAGCATGGGTCCATTGCCACATGTCACTTGCTGTGAACTGAGTTCCTTTATCAGAAGCAGTGTTGTGTGGAATACCATGACTATGGACAAGGCATTATGTAAGTCCATGGATGGTAGGTAATTTTGCTAGAAGCATCGTGTGCAGGAAAGGCAAATCCTTATCCTATTTGAGTAAGTACCTATTCTGGTAAGAACAGAACACTGCACCTTCATGATGGAAGTCGTCCAATGTAATCAATCTGCCACCGTGTAGCTGGCTGATCACCACGCGGAATGACGCCATACTGGGGACTCAGCATTGGCCCCTGCTGCTGGCAGACCGGGCACTCAGATGTGGTTGCAGTCAGGTCGCCCTGGATAAATGGAAGTCCACGGTGCTGAGCCCATGCATAACCTTCCTTCCTACCACCATGGCCACTTTGTGCATGAACTTATTGGACAATGCCAGGGGTAGCTGAGGACAGAGGCTGACTGGTATCCACAGAATGGGTCATCCTATCCACTGGATTATTAAAATCCTCCTCAATCCAGGTCACATTTTAGGGAGCATTCACGTGGGACCCAAATATGTTCACATTTTTGGCCATTCAGAAAAGTCTTGCCACGTACCACTTCCCTAAATTTCCTTGTCACCAGTTTTCCAATCATGTTCCTTCTAAGTCCTTGACCAGCCAGCAAAATCACTGGCCGCAGCCTGTGGATCTGTACATGATCCCGCATCTGGCCATTTCTCCTTCTTAACAAAGTGAACAACCAGGTTTACTGCTTGAAGTTCTATTCACTGGGAAGGCTTCCCTTCCCCTCTGTATTTCAGGGATATCTCAGAAAAGGGCTATAGTGTTGCAGCTGCCCATTTAGGGGTTGTGCGCACATACCATGCAAAACCATCCGTAAACCAGGCCCAAGTCTTCTTGCCTCTGTCAGCTGATTGTGGGAGACTCCCTAAGAGGACATATGTGCAGGCTGGGAGAGAGGAGGTAGCTTAGCAGGAGTGGGGACCATGGGCAGTTGGGCTACTTCTTCATGTAACTTATTATGCCTTCAGGGCCTACTTGGGTTCAGTCACACATATACCACTTCCATTTGATGATGGAGTGCTGCCGTGTATGCCCTACCTTGTGGCTTGAAGGGTCAGATAATATCAAGTTTGCATGGTAACTCTGGTGGCCCATGGTTAAGCATTCAGCCTCTACTAAGGCTGTAGCTGTCCCTCAAATGGAGTAAAGCTACCTGCAGAGGATGGCAGGGCTTTGCTCCACAATCCTAAGGACCTAAACTGCAATTGACCTATAGGAACCCGCCAAGGGCTCCAGGCAGCATCCCTGTCTGCCACTGACACTTCAAGCACCATTGAATCTGCTGGATCCTGTGCCCCAAGTGGCAGAGCAGTCTGGAGCTGTTACAGAGCCTTTTCTTTTCTGGATCCCACTCAAAACTAGCAGCTTTTCAGATCCCCTGGCAAATGGGCTAGAGTGAATACACACCCAAATGAGGACTATGTTGCCTGGAATCCGAAGAGGCACGATAGATGTTGTGTCTTTATTTTGGTTGTAGGAGGGGCCAGATGTAACAACCTGTCTTCTCCGTAGAAGGGATATCTCAACATGCCTCACACCACTGGACCTTTAGACATGTCACTGGGGTTGAAGGCTACTGAATTTTCTCAAGTTTTTTATTTCCCGCTCTCTGACATGAAGATGTCTTACCAATGAGTCCAGGGTAGTTGTTTCTTCTTGCTCACTAGGTCCCATCAAGATAGTCACCAGTGTAAAGGCCAATGTGATATGTTGTTGAAGGAAAAGTGATCAGATCCCTGCAAACTAATATATGAAATAGGGCTAGAAGTTGATAGGCCCTCGAGGAAGGACAGTGAGAGTATATTGCTGGCCTTCCAGATTAGAGCAGACTGCTTCTGCCGTCTTTATTTTCTCCAAGTACATTAATATTTGAGGTCAGGGTTCCAGCATATGAATTTTTGGGGTTAGAATTCAGTCCATAATAGTTACGCCTTGGAAATGATGTCCCTGTGGGAACATTTGCAAATGTAAATTTGATTTGCAAGGTAGTTTGATTCAGGGCTGCTAGGAGGCTATACAGTGATTCTGTAATTTACAAGAAGGGACCACTTCCTGAAAACGTTTTACTTCCATATGTCAGAAAATTATAATAATATAATCTTGTTATTACAAGACTTGTGCTTGCTTTCTGCTGCAGAGTTGCTATAAAATATCTAGATCAGCAAAATCTACATAAATAGTCTTTTAAAAATGGTACCTTTGTGCAGGGCACAACTTAACTCTATATGTTGACCTGGACTCTGATGCTCTGTGATACTAGAGTATCATTACGGTTTGTTTTCACTGCAAAGCCATTTAGTACCTTCTGCAGAGACATTGCTCCTCAACTGTGTGGAATCTTATCCTATAACGGTAACTTATTCTATCTGTCTTAGAAGTATTTTAAATGGATTCCGGCTGGAGGCCAGATCATCCTTTAAAGTAGGCAAAGTAGATACCTGAGTTTTCCCCAAGTTAGACTCCACCATTAGAGAATTCCTTGTGTTTACTTGTTGGGAAATTTACACTTTTAAAGCAGTAGGATGGGTCTCCAATTTTAAGACAGTAGAGCCAAGATATTTCTACTCCCATCTTTTCTCTAGAATTACTTCAAAACCAGCACGGAAAACATGAAAGAGTAACAAAAAAGTAACCTTCAATGAGATCCCCTTTATAAAATTGTTCCTAAAAACAAGGAGCGCAATAAGTTCACCTTCAAGTAAATTAGGGCCATCTGTAACCTCAACCATACTGTATGATGTAGAAAGTGGATGGAGATATAGGGAAAGTACTTTGCAGAGCAGGATTATGCCTAAGTGTTGGCGCAGTTGAAGGTGTAGAGGCTGAAGAGAAACAAGATGATTTGGCCTGGACAACTCTGGGAAGGCACCACCTCTGCAAAAGGAAGTGGGCAAGGCTGTGTGTGTGTGCGGGCTGTGTGTGTGTGCGCGTGTGAGCGCGCGCGTGTATAGGGGATGGGAGAAAAATCAGGAGCTTTTGAGGGTCTGACTAAAGAGCAGTGAACACTCTCCACACCCAGCCCTTCACCTTGCAGAGTCAGGCTCCAACCTATTGCTATTTTTGTGGGAGCCTGGAGGTTTATTCTCTGTGGATGTTAGAACCAGAGAGGTTGTGGACTTAGGACAACAGGCAGAGGAGAGTGGAGGCAAGGGGCTATACTGAAGTCAGGAGGATCAAAGGAAAGTCTGAAGAAGGAATTAGGAGACCCTCAGTCCCTTCCTCCCCCTGCTTGGGCATTCTGGTCAGGCAGCTTTTACACCCTTCAGTCCCATGGAAGCCCGAGCAAGCTGAAAACACTTTCCATTTAAATATCTATTTCAGGATTTTTTTTTTTTTTTTTTTTTTTTTTTTTTTTTTTTTGCGGTATGCGGGCCTCTCACTGTTGTGTCCTCTCCCATTGAGGAGCCCGGGCTCCGGACGCGCAGGCTCAGCAGCCATGGTTCACGGGCCCAGCCGCTCCGCGGCATGCGGGATCCTCCCAGACCGGGGCATGAACCCGTGTCCCCTGCATCGGCAGGCGGACTCTCAACCACTGCGCCACCAGGGAAGCCCCAGGATTTTTTAAATCACAGAGGGAGGCATGAATTCAGGCCAGTTTGGGATTATAAATTCTCACAAGAGATTTTGATCCTCTCACTACCCAGTGTTAAATTGTAGACATGTACGTGGTCTTGCCAAGACATGTTACTTGGCCTGTCTATTTCCAGTCTACCCTTATGCTAAGGACCAGCCTTTGTGGTCATCACTTCTAGTATGGGGTATTTTATGAGGTTCTCCATAACAGTTCTTGAAGTCATGAAACTGGAAACTTGGTTCTCCAAAATTTAATAGAAACCCTGAGGATAAAGGTTGTCTCTCTTGCTTACCTTGCATCCCAAGTTCTTACTTCGTTTTGTCCTTTATGGGTTCCTTTCCTGTGGGCCAGCCCAGCAATCCATTTAGAAGATATATATTTGATCCAGTTTTTTTTTCCCCTTTTTCATTAGAAAGGTCTTTTATAATTTCTAAGCCATTAAACTGCCCCAGACAGAAGTGCTCCTTGTTTTATCTCATTGTGTTTATATTGCTGACCTGGTTAATTGACTTACAGTAAGAATACATTTATATAATACTTTAATACTTTTCTAATCAAAAAAGAAGAAAAAGAAAAGAACACAGAAGGGCAGGTAGAATTACAGCTGTCACTAAGCATTTATACCATCTTCAAGGAAATGGGAATTTGGGTTCCATCGTCCTAGCTGTACCATCCTTCAGGGAGAGCTGGGTATTCTCCCTGCACAGCTTCTTGTACTTTATCTGAATTAAGAAGGGATGATAGCTCAGCTTCTATGGCAAATGAAAATATAAGAGTAAGAAACTTAAATATTGCAACATACTTTGATGTAGCGGCCCTTCATAGGGTAGACTATCAGTACTAAAACAAGACAAAGTGAGGATGCCGGGGGAGTGAATTTGTCTATGGATATGATCTGATTCTTGTTTTGCTACTCAACAGTGGCTACTTTAAAACTGGCTTAATGGACTTGCCAGTAATTTTCTTTAGGGTAGTGCTTTCCTCTCATTCAAAAGTTTATGCGTATACTCTATCCTAGCGGAGAGACTTGACATCTATGACACTGTAATGGTTACAGAGTAGGTGCCGGAGATCAAAATTGTGCTGCCTTAGATATCCTTGACTTCCAGGAAGTACCTGCATTCTTTTTTTGGTTTGCTCTCACTGAACAATGTTTATGTGGACCAAAGGAGGAAGATCTCAAATCTTCTGTCAAATCTTTTTGTTCTTCCTTAAATTGGTTTTTGTTACAGTGAGAGGCACAGACTTCTTCCAGAATAGTTTTGACGGAATCTGTGTGTTTCTTTTCATTCAAAGGATCGCTTTATCTTTTAAGTTGAGTTATAATTAACATACAGTATTGTATGTCTCAGGTGTACAACATAGTGATCTGATATTTTTATTCACTATGAAATGATCACAGCAATAAGACCAGTTACCATCCATCACCATACAAAGTTGTTACAATATTATTGACTGTATTCCCTATGTGTACATTACATCCCCATGACTTATTTACGTTATTGGTGGCAGTCTGTACCTCTTAATCAAGAGATCTCTTTAAAAGGTGCTCTTCCAGAAAAAAAAAAAAATTGGGCAAAGTCATCCACTTTCAGAATAAGTTCTGGATTACTTTTATTTTTAAAAGGCAGGGAGTTAGAAATAGGAAGAAGTTAAGTTTACAGGTATCTTTGCATTTTTTTTTTTTTTTTTTTTTTGCGGTACGCGGGCCTCTCACCGTTGTGGCCTCTCCCGCTGCGGAGCAACAGGCTCCGGACGCACAGGCCCAGCATCCATGGCCCACGGGCCCAGCTGCTCTGCGGCATGTGGGATCTTCCCGGACCGGGGCACGAACCTGTATCCCCTGCGTTGGCAGGCGGACTCTCAACCACTGCGCCACCAGGGAAGCCCGTATCCTTGCATTTTAAGAGTCTGGAAGATTGGACTTTTTATTCTCCACATGGAGGCAGTCATAGTCATTTAACCTTAGAAGTTGCACAAGTTTATTTTCTGTCATATTCATCTGCATAGATCCAGCAAGAAGTCGTTTCAGTGGATTCAGAGAGGGAAAAAAACATACAGGATTCAACTAGACTGAGCAATAGTCTAAGACAAAGACAGTCACTGTCATCTCCATATTTGGTGAGGGAGGGAGAGGGGAAAGGTAACTTCTTCCATTTGCTTCAAGATTTGAACAAAACTGAGTTACATAACTATGAACTGTGGGCATTTCCTGGAGAATCAGGAGTAACTCTAGCTACCTCCAGAACTCCGTCCATAGATGTAACTGTTCCTTTCTTTCTTTTAATAAATTTTTATTTATTTATTTATTTATTTATTTATTTATTTATGGCTGCATTGGGTCTTCGTTGCAGGCCGCGGGCTTTCTCTAGTTGCAGCAAGCAGGGGCTACTCTTCATTGCGGTGCACGGGCTTCTCACTGCGGTGGCTTCTCTTGTTGCGGAGCATGGGTTCTAGGCATGCAGGCTTCAGTAGTTGTGGCCCGCGAGCTCAGTAGTTGTGGCTTGTAGGCTCTGGAGCGCAGACCCAGTAGTTGTGGCACACGGGCTTAGTTGCTCTGTGCATGTGAGATCTTCCTGGACCAGGGCTCGAACCCGTGTATGCCGCCTTGGCAGGCGGATTCTTACCCACTCTGCCACCAGGAAAGCCCTGTAACTGTTTCTTAAATGAGCAAATATATTTGGTGATATCTTTCCAGTCTATTTCAAGAAGGGAGTGCATGACACCATTTGTGACCCCAAATCAAAGTGCTAGGGTTTACAATCTAGGCAATGAGAAACACTATTATCAATAACTTTTGTGTTTTCATTTTTGATAACTGAGTGCTCATCTCATAGGAAAAAAGATCAGACCCCATTATTCTTTGTATCAAATATCATTCTTGGAGGGATTTCTAACCAGTTCTGACTTAAACATTAGAAAAACCAATTGGAGGACATAATGTTCTTTGCTAATTTATCTTATTAGTCAGTCCCTGATACCAAAATGATTCATTATAAATATTTTAAGGAACTTTAAAAAATCTCTTCTAAATATAATTTTTTAAAGTGTGAAAATAAAAGAAAGATCAGGTTAGAGTGTAGAAATTAAATTAACAACGTAGGGCAACTCTCTAAGTGAAAATATCCTTAGATTTTAACAAAAGAATAGGTTTTACAATACCATAGGCATTGGTTTAGAGAGTAAAGTGTGGGACTTATAGCACAGATTGCATTTTAATAAGTGAATAATGATTCTGAGAGTTATTTTTCATCTCCTTTGCATGTTTTAGGGTAGGATTAGCTTCGTGGCTTTCATGGTTGCTGCAGGTAAAATCTGTACATTTTTCAAAAATTGGCAATAAATTAGAAATAAATATTAAAGGAAGTGAGTGACCTAAGGCATGATGCTTTAGTGACATAATGTGAACTAAGGTTCAGAGATGTTGTCTCATGCCAGCCTCTCCGTTTTTAACATAGTAAGTTATAATGCAAACCACAGAGTAACTCCTCTGTCCGCCTCCCCGCTACCCACATCACCAGCAGGTATTTCCCTGATGAGGAGTGGGGATGGGAAGGGGTTTTTTTTTTTGTTTGTTTGTTTGAGGAATGCAGTTATTTGCTAAACTAGGAGCAATAATTTTCTCTTCTGACTGCATGGCTCTTAGTTACCGAACTATCTTCCCCTTCAGGAATGTTAATATGAATTTCAAAGTCTACTGCAAACTGTGTAAATGTAATAGGATTATCCTTCTCTTGTTCAGAACCAGAATTTAGTATCTTCAGATAGATGTGAATCTCCTGGCTTCCCTTAGCTCTCAGGTTACTAAGGTCAAGGTATTCATTTCTGTTTGGCCCAGGGGCAATCTTAGGATTGTATCAAAAGGAGGTTATGTTTTTACATTTTAATTTGCATTTCTAAAGAAAACAGAAGCTTCAACATTCCTCTAGTAGAAGCAAGACGTGAAGGAGCCCCCCACTTTAGAGACGCCCTAAAAATTAACAGAGAAGCATCAAAATTCAGACACACCTTTGCTCTGGATTTGAATATAGCTGACCCCTGAACAACATGGGTTTGAACTGCATGGGGCCACTTATATGCAGATATTTTTCAGTAAGTATGCAGGTGGCCATCCATTTCTATGAGTTTTATATCCAAGGATTCAACCAACTGCAGATCAAATTTCAATCCGTGGCTGTTTGAATCCACAGATTAGGCATTGGTTTAACCAGTGGATATAGAGGGCCGATTGTGCTATGCCATTTTATAAGGGACTTGAGCATCCATGGACTTTGGCATCCGAATGCGGGTCCTGGAACCAAAGCCCTTCATACACCAAGGGCTGACTGTAGATTCAGAAGTTGCAAAACAGGTGATTCTTTTAGGCCAACCATGTTTTGAAGGATTCACATGGTGGGACACAAAGCAATCTTTTAACCCAGACACATGAAGAATGAGAATTAAAAATCTATTATACTCAATTAAACTCAGTACGTTTATAAGATGATTAACCTCTTAAGATATTGAAGGTAGGAACTGAAAGTAGGAAGATTGGGTTGGGAGTCACTAAGGCTTTGTAATTACACCGCAAAGGGTTTTGAAGGCCTGTACCACAGTAGCGACTTAGGGAATGGATTACAAGGAATATGCATAAAAGGCATGTTATGGAAAAATCAGAATGTTTAGCTACATTTATATACAGAGTAAAGGATAGTGAAGAATTTGAAAGATTCAGTGGTTTTAGGTCAATGAAAATGGACAATATTGTCACAAAAAATTGATATAATTGACATAAATAACCAACATAAAAATGGGAAGAGAGAGAGAGAGATACAATATTTGAGTATTGTTAAAAAATTCAACCTAGTAAATTTGAGAATCTAATTGGCTTTGTTAGGTGATTCATGAATCGGGCAGCATCCCCTCTAGCAACTAGAAGGATGCCCCAAGGGGTTGTACAAAATGGAAGGTTTACATAGGAAGAAGGATGGGGTAAGCGAGCTATTAACAAAAGAAAAGAAAGGATTTTGAAGCCAGGACTTCCTTTTTTTGTGGGAAGGGTGATGATATTAGGGTTGATCATGCATATTTTCCCTTCTTCCTCAGGGCTTGCAGAGGGCCTGTATGGCAAAGTACCTCACTGGTACAGACCAGCAAATTCTAGACTGGTACATTTCTGGAGAAGGTTGAACTGCAATTAGGTTAGGTATTAAATCTGCGTTTGCTACCAAGTTTGCACATGTAACACCATTGTGGGACTGTGTTTTTTCTCTTTAACAATTACCCCCTTTTGACCGGATATCAGCCTAACTGAGAAATATGATCAAAATTTAAGGCGTTAGCATTACTCTCAGCTATTGCTTTGCAGCTTTGCCGATCTTTGGTGGGATAATCATAGGTCATGATGTTTTTGCTAAACCCTGGTGATATTCACAGGCCAAAATTTCAGATCCACAATTTTTTTTCTTTTTTTAAAAATTTTATTGGAGTATAGTTGATGTACAATGTTGTGTTAGTTTCAGGTGTACAGCATAGTGATTCAGTTATACATACACATATATTCATTCTTTTTCCGATTCATTTTCCATATAGGTTATTAGAAAATATTGAGTATAGTTCCCTGTGCTATATAGTAGGTCCTTGTTGGTTATCTCTTTTATATGTGGTAGTGTGTGTATGTTAATCCCAAGCTCCTAATTTATCCCTCTCTGCCATGTTTCCCCTTTTATACCACATCTTCTTTATCCATTCGTCTGTTGATGGAAACTTAGATTGTTTGCATATCTGGGCTATTGTAAATAATGCTGCTATGAACACTGGGGTGTGTATATCTTTTCTTTCTTTTTTTTGTGCATTCAGTCTTTTTTTTAATCAAAGTATAGTTGATTTACAATGTTGTGTTAATTTCTGTTGTACAGCACAGTGATTCAGTTATACATATATATACATTATTTTTCATATTCTTTTCCATATGGTTTATCACAGAATATTGAATATAGTTCCCTGTGCTATACAGTAGGACCTTGTTTTTTTTTTTATTACTTATCTATTTTATACCTATTACTGTATATATGTCAATCCAAATCTCCCAATTCACACCACTACAGCCCCCTCCCACTTTCCCCCCTTGGTGTCCATATATTTGTTCTCTACATATGTGACTCTATTTCTGCCTTGCAAACCGGTTCATCTGTACCATTTTTCTAGATTCCACATATATGCATTAACATACGATGTTTATTTTTCTCTTTCTGACTTACTTCACTCTGTATGACAGACTCTAGATCCATCCACCTCACTACAAATAACTCAATTTCATTCCTTTTTATGGCTCAGTAACATTCCATTGTATATATGTGCCACATCTTCTTTATCCATTCGTCTGTCGATGAACACTTAGGTTGCTTCCATGTCCTGGCTATTGTAAATAGTGGTGCAATGATCATTGTAGTACATGACTCTTTTTGTATTATGGTTTTCTCTGGGCATATGTCCAGTAGTGGAATTGCTAGGTCATATGGTAATTCTATTTTTAGTTTTTTAAGTAATCTCCGTACTGTTCTCCATAGTGGCTGTATCAATTTACATTCCCACCAACAGTGCACGAGGGTCCCCTTTTCTCCACATCCTCTCCAGCATTTGTTGTTTGTAGATTTTCTGATGATGCCCATTCTAACTGGTGTGAGGTGATACCTCATTGTAGTTTTGATTTGCATTTCTCTAATAATTAGTGATGTTGAGCAGCTTTTCATGTGCTTCTTGGCCATCTGTATGTCTTCTTTGGAGAAATGTCTGTTTAGGTCTTCTGCCTATTTTTGGATTGGGTTGTTTGTTTTTTTAATACAGAGCTGCATGAGCTGTTTATATATTTTGGAGATTAATCCTTTGTTGATTCATTTGCAAATGTTTTCTACCTTTCTGAGGGTTGTCTTTTCATCTTGTTTGCAGTTTCCTTTGCTGTGCAAAAGCTTTCAAGTTTCATTAAGTTCCTTTTTTTTTTTTTTTTTTTGGTTTTATTTCCATTACTCTAGGAGGTGGGTCAAAAAAGAACTTGCTGTGATTTATGTTAAAGAGTGTTCTTCCTATGTTTTTCTCTAAGAGTTTTATAGTGGCCAGTCTTACATTTGGGTCTTTAATCAATTTTGAGTTTATTTTTTTGTATGGTGTTAGGGAGTGTTCTAATTTCATTCTTTTACATATAGCTGTCCAGTTTTCCCAGCACCACTCATTGAAGAGACTGTCGTTTCTCCATTGTATATCCTTGCCTCCCTTATTAGTTGACCATAGGTGCGTGGGTTTATCTCTGGGCTTTCTATCCTGTCCATTGATCTATATTTCTGTTTTTGTGCCAGTCCCATATAGTCTTGATGACTGTAGCCTTGTAGTATAGTCTGAAGTCAGGGAGTCTGATTCCTCCAGCTCCGTTTTATTCCCTCAAGATTGCTTTGGCTATTCGGAGTCTTTTGTGTCTCCATACAAATTTTAAGATTTTTTTGTTCTAGTTCTATAAAAAATATATGACTTGGCCTAGTTATTTATGAAAGTGAAGCAAGAGTAATGATTGACCATATAAATTATTATTTTATTTATTTATTTATTTTTCGGTACGCGGGCCTCTCACTGTTGTGGCCTCTCCCGTTGCGGAGCACAGGCTCCGGACGCGCAGGCTCAGCGGCCATGGCTCACGGGCCTAGCCGCTCCGCGGCACACGAGATCCTCCCAGACCGGGGCATGAACCCGTGTTCCCTGCATCGGCAGGCGGACTCTCAACCACTGCGCCACCAGGGAAGCCCTATAAAGTATTTTTTAAGACACCTTTGCTGAAACCTTGTAAGCAAGGTACCAGGTTCATTTTTTCCAAGCAGTTGCTTGAAGCTGTCTAGTCATATCTGAGTCTATGATCATCTCTCTCAAATATGACATTGCAGTGAAAGCCATGGTGATATAGCCACTGCTTCCAATTGCGTCCTGTTACTAGGAGAACAGATTCTTACTGAACTTATGCAGACAAATATATTGTCATGAAAATAAGAATATTCACTGAGCGTTTCTGAATTCTGGAGGGATCAGGTAAGGAGAGAAAGAAAATGTTTCATCTGTGTTCACAAAGGTATACTTTACCAAGTTGCTGTATGTCATAGATAGCTTAAGAGAAAAGGTCTCCTTAAATCTGGAAAAACAAAACATTAGAGCGTCCTCCTCAGTTTATGTAGTTCCATGTAAATAATACTTGTTCTGCTTGAATCCAGTTTTCCCATTTGTTCTCTCAATCGTGATTGAGGGTGATAGGGACAGTGATAATTCCAAGAAGTTTGCAAGGTTTTCATAAAGAGTGGTATGATTTGCCCAGTGAAGGGGTGTCTTGATCACTGAAGATTGTGGAAGGTGTACCTCAAGTGGGAAGCATTTTCTAACAGTTTCTTTGCCACTGTGAGGGCACCAGCCTGTGAGAGGGGATGGCTTTGACCCTCCTGGAAAACATACATACACTAAGAACATACTGACAACTCGTACTAAGTGGCAGTTGAAAAAAGTCCCACTGTATGTGTTCAAGGGGTCCAGAGGGAGGAGGTC
The DNA here is from genome assembly GCF_011762595.2 of Tursiops truncatus. NCBI lineage: Eukaryota > Metazoa > Chordata > Mammalia > Artiodactyla > Delphinidae > Tursiops > Tursiops truncatus. The sequence continues at coordinate 91,788,090 of NC_047040.1, read as the reverse complement.
TAAGGCCTCTAAGGATGAAAATAGTTTTGCGTAAATGCACTATGATGGGTGAAGAAATGCAAAGCCCTAAATTGGAGTTTGCCAGAGAGCCAGGAATAACCAAGCAGCTGTCTTGGGTTTTCTTCCCCGTGGCCCCAGCTGTCTGTCTCATTTACAGCCGTTGTTTACCCATCTTAATTTCTCTGATTCAGGAGCAGACTGTTGCCATGTCACAAGGACATCAGGACGGCAAAAGTCTGGCAATGAGAGGTTAGTTTTTGCAGAAGTAAAATGGACTTTATCCACATGTGCCACAATCTTTATAGATTCTGTTGTTGCTGCCTTTATTTGAAAGTCAGCTAGGGTACTTCCCTGATTCTCAGGTTCAGTCTTCTTAGTGTGAGCATCAATTTTGATGACTAGCAACAGTTAATGCCAGGACATATCAGATTTCTAGGAATTTCGCATAATTTCACATATTCCTAAACAGACACAACATCACAACTTCTCATTTGACAATGTTTCCCATGTACTTTAACGTATCAATTAGCCTAATTAGCTTAACACATCTTTTGGAATGTTCCAGGGGTTCTCTGGAAAAATCCCAGTTTCTTCAGGGTCATAAAGACTTTATTTTTAGAATTTGCTTTGGGGAAGTTTGTCAAAGATATCAAAAGGTTTGGACATTTGACTGAATAGGATCACGGATAGATATGAAACAATAGTTACCTATTTAGCAGTTGAAAGAAAATTAGGTTCTAGTTTTGCATAAGTACACTGTTGATATTAAAGCTTTTTGCATTAAGTTCACTGTTGTTTTGCATAAGTACAGTGTTGATATTAAAGCTTAATTAAAAGCCCCTTATAATAATAAGTTAATTTTTGCCTGATTACACAAGGAAAAATTCTCTTTCTCTCTTCAACCTTTTATATACTTTTAGTTTGTCCTTTATGTGCAGAAGTTCTAGTTTAAACAAAATTACTCTCATTTCCCAAAACGCAAATGCATCTTTATTTCTCATCCTTTTCCTTAGTTAAAAACACGTCCTACTTTTCTTGCACGAGGAGATGTTTCCTTCTTTTGTTTTTAGTAGCTTTAATTACATTAGAATTCTTAACCCTTAGACACTTCAATTTCTAGTGAGAATTTAGGAAGTAAAGAATCATGGACTTTCTCTTAAACTACCACTTTTTATATTGACAAAATAATAAATGTTTTTTATAATCTCTAGAGACATCTAAATTTCTTAGCATGGCACTAAACGTGTTTACTAATAGAACCAAATTTATCTTTAGTATTTCTGTATAAGAAGCCCAGAGTGGAAAAACCTGTGTTCATTAATGTTTCAGTATTTCTTTTTTCTTATTTGGAAATACCCTAGATACTCAAGGAATTCTCATCATTTAACTTAGCAAAACTCTAAGTTAACAAAAAACATTTGGGGAGCTGTTTTTTAAGTACATATACTGTAAAATGTAATTATTACTAAAAAGTTTTCCAATATCTCTTATCCCAATTACATCTATCTGAGTCATTTGATCCCCCAAATTAGGTTTAGATTACCTACGAAAACTTCATCATACTGAGCTGTTTTTCTTGCTGACAAATTTGTAAGCCTAGGTAGAATAAAATTATTATATTGAATGCTGATAACTCTAAAGACATGTCTGTTTTAGTAAACTAACAAAGTAAACTGGCTTTTATTTACTAAGGATGATCTTAGATCGCATGAAGTTGAAATAATCATTTGGGTTAGTTTCTATATTTCTGATGAGAGTTTTAAAATAGTCCTTACAAATGCTTGACTTTCAACCCGGTTAAATAGAACTTCATTACAAATTAATTTTGGTAATACCATCTAGAGTGAGAAAAATACCACCTGTCTGCAACATACATATATATGGACATACAGACAGGCACAAAGACCCAGCGACCGTATAGTTTCTAATATCTGTTGAGAAGATTTGTGAGACTTCTCTTTGGCCCAATTTCCAAGTGCTTCCTTTTTTCCCTTCTGGTGAGAAACATTTGCACTTCAAAGAATGGTTCTTAACTCCTAGAGAAGATGGAGGTAGAAAATCTATATCACAAAGGCACAGTGAAGGTATTCAAGATTCCTCCAACATGGAGGTTTGGAGGCCATATTTGTGGGACATTTCTGTTTCTAAGGTCTCAATATCTACAAGTATCTGGAGATAAATAGGGGAGGTTTTGGAATTGGCAAAAAGACTGACACACTCAATTCATGTATTATTGAACTATTTCTTTCCATCTGGGTACATCTACCTTAGAAGAAGGCCAAAAAAAAGAAAGAAAGATCCTTGGCAGGCACTGTTAACCAGCCGTGATCAAAGTTCAGTCAGACTGGTGGCCTCCCATTTTATTTTTCATCTTTTTATTTATTCATGAATTTTAGGAAGTAATCCATTTACAGAAACTTTTGAGGATCCTTGCTGGGTTTAAGAAATTCACTATGACCCTTAGATTGACCTTTGATCTAAGAGTAAAAGATATCGAAATAGGATCTCCTGTAGTCTCAGGTGGTCTTATTTTAAAATGCATAGTACCCAAATAAAGGAGGATAGAGACGAACCATTGAAATGATGTCAGTCTTATATGTCAGTGTTTTTCATTAGCCTTTTACAGTTAATCTTGCAGTGAAGCTATTTTGGAATTTTGGAAACTTTTGGAGGCTTCTGCATAATCATTGTTGGGTTTTTTTTCCCCATAATCCTTGCTTTTAAGTGCACTTTTTTTTTTTTTTTTTTTTTTTTTTTTGTACGCGGGCCTCTCACTGTTGTGGCCTCTCCCGTTGCAGAGCACAGGCTCTGGACGCATAGGCTCAGCGGCCATGGCTTACAGGCCCAGCCGCTCCACGGCATGTGGGAGCTTCCTGGACTGGGGCATGAAACTGTGTCCCCTGCATCGGCAGGCGGACACTCAACCACTGTGCCACCAGGGAAGCCCTATTATATCTCTTAACTTCCAAAATGCAGAGAATGTACCGTATTCACCTTCATATCACCGATGCTCCCAAATATCCCCATACTATATACATAGTAGTTGCTCAATACATGTTTGCTCAATAATTATTACTCTGTGTACTAGAATAGGAAGTTCAGAACTTTGGCCAAATATGATGAATAAAGGTACCTGTAATGCACGTATAGTTTTATTCTGTAAAGGGAGAAACAGAAATTATGACATTAAAATTACTATTATAAAATATTTTATCTATGCTTAGATCAAGTAATGGAAAAAGGAACTTATGAGAGTTTAGCCTCTTAGAGGGTAGGGCTGTATCAGCTTTACTCTATAGTGTGTATATTTTACAAATTGCTTCAAAAGTGTATTTCTAGTGAAGGATTCAAAGGTGATGATAAAATACCATACAAGCTAATTCTCTGATGTCAGGTTCATGAACTGAACTTGTATAGTTATCAGGTAGGTGTCTTTCCATGAATGCATGTGAAAGTGGGAGGATTTTATCCCTTACCTATAGCAGAGTGGACAAAAGATGTTGCTTCACTTCCTACAAAATAGTGGTTTTCCACCATCGGTGAATCTTCTCCCCATGGGACATTTGCCAACATCTGGAGACATTTTTCATGGTCATGACTGGGGAGCATGAGGTACAACTGACGTATGTAGCTCTGGCATAGCAGTAGTGCTGAGGTCAAGAAATCCTGCCTCTAGCACCGGAAGTGTAGTGTTAGCTTCACTTCCTCATGATTAAACACATCTAATTGAAAAATACCTTTCATTTAAAGGACTAATCAGAATGCTTCGCATATAAATAATATTTCTTACAACGAGCTCATTGTTAATAATTGGTTAATTGCATGCATATCTGTAAATTCATTACAAATGCATTTTAAGCTGGAGTAGTGCTAAATTCTTTTTTTTAATTTTTAATTCAATTTTTTTTATACAGTAGGTTCTTATTAGTTATCCATTTTATACACGTGAGTGTATACATGTCAATCCCAATCTCCCAGTTCATCCCACCACCACCCCCCCCGCCACTTTCCCCCCTTGGTGTCCATACGTTTGTTCTCTACATCTGTGTCTCTATTTCTGCCCTGCAGACAGGTTCATCTGTACCATTTTTCTAGGTTTCACATATATGCATTAATATACGATATTCGTTGTTCTCTTTCTGACTTACTTCACTCTGTACGACAGTCTCTAGATCCATCCACGTCTCTGCAAATGACCCAATTTCGTTCCTTTTTATGGCTGAATAATATTCCATTGTATATATATACCACATCTTCTTTATCCATTCATCTGTTGATGGGCATTTAGGTTGCTTCCATGACCTGGCTATTGTAAATAGTGCTGCAATGAGCATTGGGGTGCATGTGTCTTTTTGAATTATGGTTTTCTCTGGGCATATGCCCAGTAGTGGGATTGCTGGGTCATATGGTAATTCTATTTGTAGTTTTTTAAGGGACCTCCATACTGTTCTCCATAGTGGCTGTATCAATTTACAGTGCAAGAGGGTTCCCTTTTCTCCACACCCTCTCCAGCATGTATTGTTTGTAGATTTTTTGATGATGCCCATTCTGACTGGTGTGAGGTGATACCTCATTGTAGTTCTGATTTGCATTTCTCTAATAATTAGTGATGTTGAGCAGCTTTTCATGTGCTTCTTGGCCATCTGTATGTCTTCTTTGAAGAAATGTCTGTTTAGGTCTTCCACCCATTGTTTTGATTGGGTTGTTTGTTATTTTAACACAGAATTTTCCCTGGATTGTTTGTCCACTCTCTTTTGTTTGCTCAAAGTCTTTACTGTGCTCTTCAGGATGGGAGATTCTCTTCTTCCATAGTATCCTTCTTTTAGGTTCATTTAGTGCTAGTTGTAATTGTTGGTTTACTTATCTGTGTCCTAGCAGTGGGCCAAATTGTGCTTTATTCATCTCTGTATCCCCTGTACATTGTGTCTGGCACATTCTAGGTCTCCAATAAGTATCTAGAAAATTGATAATTTGTTGCTTATCTTTTCTTACTGTCATGGAATTCTAACTAATACTGACATTTTACTTGTTGTTATGGAAAAAGTTTCAAAACTACAACTCATACCCATATTACCTAATTATTAATATACTACTTTCATGTTTCCTTCCCCCCGCCTTCTTCTCCTAGCATCACTGCTGATATTTGCTCACTCCTCTCAGTTGTAATTTCTTAGGTGACCTTGTAATTATCTCCATTTTCTGCACATTTTCTCATCGGAGTCACTAAAGAAAAACGACAAAGTCTGTACCAATTAAAATACTAGCACAGCCAGCAATATCATAACAACAAATGCTAAAGAAATAATGTGAATAAATGACACAAACTGTCAATTGAATAAATATTTATGTTTGTTTTATCTAGTTTATAATACTGTATTGGAATGACAGATTCTTTGCCATTTTCTCTAAAATATATTTAATATACACATACAGTATACCTGTCTTTTTTTTCCCTCTGTATCTAGTCCCTTTATATGATTCCCTTGGGGATTTTGAACTTTGCTGTATATCATGTTCCCACCCCTCAAACAGAGCACAGATGCCAAACAGACAATGAAAAATGTTATCAGTATTAAATAGAACATCTTACCGTAGTGAAATGAAAATGTCCTTTTAGTTTGTAGAATTTCCAGGCTTCTGCATCTTTAAATGGTCAGGTTCTTGGTGACTGATTTGTTTCCATTATATCTGGAGTCCCAAAATACGTTATCTTCTGTTGGCCAAGCGAGATTAAGCTATGTAAATCCATGTCCTTCGTGACCTGACCTCTTTCACTCACTAAAGATTGAGTTCTTCCTTTGATTTTTTTTTTTTTTTTTTTTTTTTTTTTTTTTTTGGTGATACATGTTTTATGGCTACGAGTAAGTCACAGTATAGCATGTTAACCCAGAACATCAAAAATCAAATACCAGGGCTTCCCTGGTGGCGCAGTGGTTGAGAGTCCGCCTGCCGATGCAGGGGACATGGGTTCGTGCCTCGGTCCGGGAAGATCCCACATGCCGCGGAGCGGCTGGGCCCGTGAGCCATGGCTGTTGAGCCTGCGCGTCCGGAGCCTGTGCTCCGCAACGGGAGAGGCCACAACAGTGAGAGGCCCACATACTGCAAAAAAAACCCAAAAAAATCAAATACCATTATTCTCCTGTTGTAAGTGGATCAGGATTCTTTGGGGGAAAATCCATTTGGGTTGAAAATGACTTTTTTCTTCCTATACTCCATATAACAGATTTCTTCCAAACATTCTCTATTGACCCATGAGCTCCTAGACTTATGAAGGGAATTCATGCCGTATTATTTGCAAATTTATTGTCATTTATATTATGTTTAACTAGATTTTTTTACCGATTTTCTTCAGTTTTACCCTTATTCCACTTAAAGATTATCTTTCTTTCTTTCACCTATTTCTTAAAAATTATCTGGTGTTACTTTCTTGGTTGCAGTGACTCAGTCTGCTACCCAGCTAACACAGAACTTTCTATGAAATAGAGACATTCCACAATATGAAGCCCTAAAATGTGAGTTAATAAGGCAGCATTCACGGAGCTGTTGATGCTAAGTGATTATCTCTTAGGAATGCTGTAGAAGGGATTCCTTGTCCCTTTCAGATTTTGCGATTGGGAGCAATGTAGCTGCCTTAGACTCTACACCTATGATGCCAGAGAGGATTTAAAATCATTTTGTGTAGCTCATACTTAGCAATGACTAACACCAATACGACAATTGAATGCTAAATGACAGTTTTGACAAGCAAATACTCGGCACGTACACGGACAGATAAATTGAAGATATCTTGAAGGACCTCCCTAATTCCCTAACCATCGTGATCGTGGGCAATAAATGCGTAGAAGCAGGACCCGTCGGGCGCAGAATAAAGCTCGTATCCCCTGGGCCTCCATTTGGTTTGGTTACCAAGCCAGAAACTTCTCTGGGGAAACAAAACCATATAGATAGGCAGAAACAGAGACAGAGAGAAAAATAGAGAGAATGAGAAAGAGAAAGAGAGAGAGAGAGAAAGAATGATTGGTTATGAGGAATTAACTCACATAATTATGGAGGCTGAAAAGCCATGATCTGCAGTGGGCAACCTGGAGACCCAGAAGAACCCATGGTGTAAATTTGCATGTGAATGTCAGCAGCTTGAGACCCAGGAAGAACCAGAAAGAAACACTGTTCTAGCTCAAACAATCAGGTAGGAGAAATTCCCACTGACTCAGTCTTTTTGTTTTATTCAGGCTTTCAACTGATTGGATGAAGTGTATTCACATCCACAAGGGCAATCTGCTTTACTCAGTCTACCAGTACAAACGTCAGTCTCATCCAGAAACACCTTCACATACACACCCAGAGTAATGTTTGAGCAAATATCGGGGCACCTGAGTTAAGTTGACATACAAAATTAACCTTCACCAGTATCTGGTCCTTAGGGGCAAGCTCCTGTTATTGCCAAAATCAAGTTCAGCTGCTCACCGCTCAAAAGCCAATAATTCGAGAGGCAAGTGTCAATAGAAAGGAAATGTGCTTTAATCAAAAAAGCTGGCAATCTGGGGAGAAGGTGGACTCATGTCCTGAGACCAGCTCCGAAAATTCTTCTCAGCCATGACAGTTTTTAAAGGGGAAAAAGGGGGAAGAATCTCAGTGAATCACGGAGGCAGGAGGTTGGGTTCTGCATCAGTCTCCATTGCATGCAGGCTGGCTGACTCTCTCTTCAGCTGTTATCTTGCCACGTGATCTGCCTGCAGGATTACTAAGGGGACTGTTGGGAGTAGAGAGCTAGTCATTCTTCAGCTACTTAATTCTTCATTCTTCTTTTTATCTAGGGAATCAACAGGTTAATTACATTCTTTCAAGGTTAGAGGGGGACAGAAATAGGCAAACAGGCAAGGGGCAAAAGAGCTGCTTTCACAGTGACTAGGAATTCGTGGATGTTGTGACTTCCTTGCTGGTTTCTTGGGCCATTCTAATGCACTCAGCTGCTCCTGCCCACCCCTGCCCCCCAAAAAACAAAACAAAACACACGTACACACAAAAATCAAAAAAACAACCTATCTTCTTCAAACCTACTTCCCTATAATTGGCATAGCATATTACTTGGCTCATGTACTGCTTTGCCTTTTCTGTTTTTGTCTCCAGTGAATGGTTTTATTATTATTATTTGAATGCTGAGACTTGTGCACTTTTGTTTAGATTTGTTGGCTTTTCCAAAGCATTATAGATGTGAGCACTGGAGGGGATCTCAGAAAATAGCTGGTAGGGTGACCCCACTGTTGTACCATCCTTTCCCAAGCCTTTCCACATATTTTATAGGTAAATATACTGAGTTCAACTTGGTCATATTTGAAATTCTTTTAAAGCGACAAATTCCAGAAATACTCAGATATTTAAAAGGGGATCAATTTATCACCAAAAGGTGTTTCCATAAGTGTGGCAATTTAAATATTTAAAGCCAAGTTCCATCATGACTCATTACATGACCTTGAAGTTGGTATTGTACATCATTTTCTCCTCTCCTACTCTTGGACTGAATCCAAAGTGCCTAACTTCTATAGCACAAACAATATTCTAGTGCAGTTTTACTAAACTAATTTGTAGTAGTCTTTATTTAAACATGTATAAATATATGATGAGCTACAAGAGCTATTGATTTTATTTTGTGCTATTGAAACGTTGCATTTAGATTTTTCAGATCAAGAAATGTCAGAAGGCAAGGTTACAAAACAGCAAAATTTTAGTGCAACTATCAGCCACTTTATTAAGATATAGAAAGACTTTGGGAAACATCTTTGATTGAAAAACAACATTACACTCTCAATACACTTTTAAAAATATCTAAACTTCCGTGCTTAACTGGCTATTAAACATAAACATTTTAGATATTTTTAACTTTGAATTGTTGCTATTATATCATGGGTTTTTCTCTATTCAGTATAGGAAATTGATTTGCCACCAGTGAATGATAGATATGATCTTTAAACTTTCTCTATAGATTTATACTGTTGAGAAATTGTCTTTACCATAAAACATGATATTATATGCAGTCTTTTACATCTGTTCTCTCAATTGGGCAATAAAGTATTAAACAATGTTCCTTACAGGAGCATTGCTATGTCTGTCTGTTATGTGCTTGATGAAAGATATTTTATCTACTTTATGGAATGAATAGGAATAGATGAAGGTTGATTATGATTTCTCAGAAGTCTCTTTCATGGATGAAATTGTTCCTCTACATTTTATGTGCTAAGGGAAATCACATATGAATCTCATACTTAGTATTTATAAAATTTAATTCTATTTTTATTGCTTCTTTTTCCTACACGCCCCTGCCTTCTTCATGTTTCCAAACCAAAAGAAAAACAAAAAAAACTATTCCAGCCAAAATACCCATAATGATTATTGCAATATCATTTAAAGGCTATAATGACCAACTTAACCTGGGCAACTTATTTTGTAATTATACAAGGTTATGAAAATTTCGAAGCTTGCCTTCCCTCCTTCCTTTCTTTGAATAATAATGGTATTTTATGTCATCTGCATTTCATCTATCTTTTTAGTGACACAACTTGGTCCAGAATTATAGGATAAGTTTGTGTGTGTGTGTGTATGTGTGCGTCCGTGTGTGTACGTGTGTGTGCCTATCCAACTGCTGTTCATTAGGACATTTCCATGTGGAAAATGAAATTTCAAAATTTATTAACAACTCTATGTGGAACAGAAGGAATAAGTTGTCCTCAACATGTAATATATACTGCCTGAAAATCTAGAGATGGGAAACTTATAAGAATTCATGAGAGGATAGCAGTAATTGAAGGCACAATCTGGAAAAAGGAAAAGTGAAATCAGTCAAGAAGAAACATTCATACTTATGATGATGGTGGATTTGATACTGGAATATGGCAAAAGTAAGAGATGATGGAACAAATGTGTATGGGAAGAAAAATTGAAAAGGCTTTTGCAGTGACTAAGGAGAGTAGAAGACAACCAGGCCAGTGAGGACAGAGACAGCAGAGAATATCTGGGAAAAAAGCATTGAAGCTCTACAAACCACACTGGAGGGAGTGTGGAGAATAGAGTATAGGTAGCAGTGCTAGGTATGAAGTGTTTTATTACAATTCTCATCACTGACAAAAGAATTAAAGTCTTTTTATAATTGTAATTTATCACCTTTCTTATAATTCATAAAACAATATAAAAACCTCCCTCCCACTGGCTCTTTACAGAAATTACTACACCCGGCATTGCATCACAGCTGGCCCATCAATGTTTATTATGGGCATTAACCCAACTGCTCTCAGCTTCCTTTGGAACTGCTGCTCTTGCTTTTCCCTTCCTGACTCTCAAGTAACTGACTGTGGACCCCAGTTGTCAATACTTACTTGTGACTCTTTCAGACATTATTGTTTATTAATTCATTCACTTATTTATTTTTTAATTTATTAATATTCACACCTACTGTATCATGAGCACCAACCAGTTCTAGATGGTAGAATATAATAATAAGCAAAATAAAAATCTCTTACCTCCTAGAACTTATTTATCATGAAGAGAAATCAATTGTCAGCAAAATAAAGGAATGTTATGTGTGTTGCATGGTGATAAGTGCTGGAGAAATATGAATCAGGAAAGAGGGATAATGAACGCAGAAGAAAAATGATGTAATTTTAAATATGTTGATCAGGGAAGCTTTTGCTAAGAAAGTGGTATTTGAGCAAAGATTTGGAGGAGGGGACAGAGTGAATGATGCTTATATCAGGGAAATACAAAAGTCCAGGGAGAGTAAAGAACTTGTTGCATTCAAGGAACAGCTAAAGACAGTGAAGGTTGAGCAGAAAACCTAGGAGGAGAAAAGAGAGTGAGGAGGCCAGAAAGTTGAAGGAGAGGGAACAAATTGTGAACAGCTCTATAAGGACTTTTGATTTTTATTCTACGTGAAATGGGCAGCCATTGAAGGCATCGTGCAGGAGACTGATACGATCTGACTTACATGTCTGTTGAGTGGATAGTGAACTATAAGTGGAAGGATCCAAGCAAGAATCCAATTAGGAGGCTACTAGAATGATATGAGGAATGGAGGTGATGATTTTGACCGAGACACAATGATTAGAGGTATGAAATGGTCACATGGTCAGATTTTGAATATGTTTTGCAAGCAGGGTTGTTGGGGGTTTGTAAAAAGGATTGGATAAATGTTACGAGAGAAAGGTTATCCAAGGATGACTAGAGATACAGTTTTGAGAGTCATGAGCACATAGTTGATATTTAAACCATGGGACTAGATGAGATCACCTGGGGATTCCATGTAGCTGGGGAAGGGTCCAAGGACTGAGCCAAGGCTAAGAGATTAGGGAAATAAGGAGTAACCAGTAAAGGAGACAGGAAACAAGACCAGGGGTATAGGAGAAAACCAGGAGAGTGTGGAGTCTTGAGCATGAAGAGAAGGAAATATTTTAGGAGGAGGAAGGATTGACTGGCTAAATGTTGCTGAAAGAACAAGTAAGGTGGGTTGGAGAATTGTCCATAAAATGTAGCAAGGTGGAGGTCCTTGTTGATCTTGACAGGAAAAGTTACACAGAGGTGTGGAGAGGACCGCAAGACCATGATTACAGGGGGTCAAGAGATAGCTAGAGACAGTGACCTGGAAAATAAAGTAAAATGAAAACCTTGTAACAACTTTTGATGTGCTGGAAATAAAGAAGGGGCTTTGTTCATTGATCTTGTTTCTAATATTGGAAACATAATAGATGAAGGGAATGATTCAGTGGAGAGAGAAACTCAGGAGGGACAAAGAGAAGAGAATTGCTGGAAGGATGTCCTTAAATAAAGGCAAGAAGGGATGAGTTTTACTTTTTTATTCTTTTATGTATTAAAAAATGAAGTTATAACCATTAAAAAAGAAAAGAAAAACAATATATTATAAATGCAATCCTTACCCTTCATTCCTCCAACCACAATTTTACCTCTCAAATAAACTCAGAAGTAATTATTAGTGTGTATCTCTCCAGAAATATATGTGCACATAGCCACACACACAGAGACGCACTTTAAAAATACAAGTTCATACTGTATAACAACCTTTGCAATTTTATTTAATTGAGAAACATTAATAAGTTGGAGTTATTGTAATCTTACTTGTGTGTTTCTTAGTGGTCTTATGTTTATTTTCAGTAATAACACTTAGTCAATTGTATCCTAAAAATTAGAATGTGCCACTGATGTCTAAGCAGCAAACTATATCTTCCTAAGTTTTAAAAATTAACTAATTCAGGAAATATCTATCAAGTACTCTGTGCTAGGCATTATTTTAGAAAATGCAAATGCAATAATTTCAGTGCAGGTAGAAGCCTTGCCTCTGAAACTTACATTTATTTTAAAAACAAGAATACATTTTCAGATATAAATCTATTTTTAGAAATAGTAATAAGGAAAGGTTAACTTAAAGGCAAAATTCTTATAAGTGATACAAGATTTTTAAAGAAAAAGTAGTACATCGTTAGATAATTATTATAATAATACTTATAAATTATATAAAATGATAAATCACATAACTTCATATTCTCAGTAGGCCCCCAAATCTCTGCAGTTTCTTCACTGGTATGTGTATGATGTTGTTTTTTCTGGAAAATTCTGGTATGTGCTGTTAATTGCTTCAAGTCACACCACATTTAGCTTATTTCGTCTCTGAACCATGGCTCTCCTTAGGACATTTTTCCCCTAAAATTTCCTTTTTTGTTTGTTTACGTGTTTAAAAAAAGATGTTATGCATTTTTCTTAGCAACTGTGCATCATAACTGTACTTTCCGGATTTTGATTATACAGTCTACTTAATGGTGTATACCGTCTTCTTGAGCACATATCCGTGGAACTTTCTGGACCTATTACATGATTATAAAACTAAGGCTTGAACTTAGATTTAGTTCTACTTCTTTTTTCTTGGATTTTTAAAGAAATTATTTATTTTATTTATTTATCTTTGGCTGTGTTGGGTCTTCATTGCTGTGTGTGGGCTTTCTCTAGTTGCGGCGAGCGGGGGCTACTCTTCGTTGAGGTGTGCGGGCTTGTCATTGCGGTGGCTTCTCTTGTTGCGGAGCATGGGCTCTAGGCGTGTGGGCTTCAGTAGTTATGGCGTGTAGGCTCAGTAGTTGTGGCTCACGGGCTCTAGAGCGCAGGCTCAGTAGTTGCAGCACACGGGCTTAGTTATTCTGTGGCATGTGGGGTCTTCCCAGACCAGGGATCGAACCTGTGTCCCCTGCATTGGCAGGCGGATTCTTCACCACTGTTCCACCGGGGAAGTCCCTTTTCTCTTGGATTTATATTTAATTTTGCTTGGCTTACTTTTTGGGAGTCCTGAGGTGGTAAATTTTCTGAGATCCTGCGTGTTCAAAAATGATTTTATTTTCCCCTCAAACTGAAGTGACAGTTTGACTGAGTACAAGATTTCTGGCTTTGAAATAGTTTTTCCCGTGTTGCAGGTCAGAAATCTTATGCCAATCCGACATTCACTGTATCAGTCTGGGATCAACCAGAAAAGCAGAACCAGTAGGGGATGTGGATTTATTAAGGGACTTGGTTTACAGAATTGTGGAAACTAGTTAAGCAAGTCTCTGTAGAATCTGATACTGAAGCTTGAAGTCTACAGGCTACGCACTCAGGAAGAAGAAATCACGAGTAGCCTAAACTCATCAGCACTGTTTGGAGGATGAACTGAAACTCTGGTCTGTCTCTGACCTTAGTCATGAGGGTATCCTGCAGAAGCTAGGTTTTTTTGGTTTTGTTTGTTTGTTTGTTTGTTGTCAGAGTTAAATACACAACCTAGCCCAGGAGTGGGAGAAGCTAAAAGAGGACCCAGAAAGTAGAACAGTTGTAGGATTAGCTACTGCTTCATGCCAAGGAAGCAAGTCAGCAGATCAGCAACAATGCATAAGAGCTACGAAATGGCTACAGCTTCTTTTCCTCCTTCCAAATCCCTAAAAATCTCCCTTATGGGTCAGTGTAACCTGAAATATACCAGTAAGGGTTTTCTGTGAAAAGGAGCCAAGTTTCTGGGAAACTAGCCAAGTTGACATGATTCAAAACTATCACAGGCCTTTTAGGTAGCCTTTTTTTGTGTCCTTTTATTCTTTTTTTTTTCCAAACTTCTTTTCTTTTTACCCTGGACTTCTAAAATTTTACCAGAACTTGCCAATGTGTTTGTCATCACCATTATCTTTATTCTCATCCTCATCTATATTATTTATTGTTTTAATAAGATACTGTTATTGTAGTCTTTCTCTATAGTTTGTAGGCAAAATTTGAAAATTTACATCTCTGTAGTAAAGAATTCTATTTTATGGTGTCAATAATTTCTATTCTTTTTTCTATATCTTTAGACTGATGAATAACTTCTATCTCTATCTTCTATAGCTTAATTTTTCTCTTATTGTCTATCTCTTTCTTTTTCCCCTTGAATTAAAAAAAAAAAATTATCATCCAGATTTCTGGTATGGTTTTCAGCCATGTCTATTCTATTTTTAACATTGTTAACATTATTGTTTGTAAATATCAATCATGTTATTTTTTAATTTATTTTTTTCTTATTTTCTGATTGCTTTTTCAAAAAGTATAAGAAAGATGTAGCTAGATAGATTAGATAGATAGATAAATGATACATAGAACATAACAATATTTTCAAGTAACAGCCTTTTAAAATAAATGATGCAAGGTCCTTTTAAATCTTTGAGAAGAGGCTTGTTTTAAATTCTCTTCTGTAATCTGCATTATCTCTGTTCATCTTGGCCGTTAAGCCTTAGTTTTCCTCATATGTCTTGGGATTCTTCATTGTTCACTTATATTTGCTTTGAAGGACTAGTTTGAAACATGGGCTTCTGCAGCAGCTTTACAAATTGGCATATTCCCTTGGAAGAGAAGGATTATTTGGGGATTAGCCTTTCTTTCATGTTTAACAACACATGCAGTTTTTTAATGGAAGAAGAGGTCAGGTTGACTTTTTGCTACTAATAACCTTTGGTGCCGGTGCTCCCAGCAGACCTGGGAGAGGCTCCTTTTTTAGCCCTCCTAGCAGAGACCACCTTCAGTCAAGGTAACTTCCAGAACCCCACTATGACAGGGAGCATGAGGTGACCATAGGCATGTAAAGAACAAAAGAGACACTAAACTTTCCAGGAATGTGTGATGACAAAATAAGAGGAAGCTCTGAGTCAGCAGCAATTTCTACTTCATCCTGAATTCAAAGGTGGTGTTCACTTACCTCCTGATGAATAATGTTAGAAAAATCATGAGAATGCTCTGGATAAACTGCAGTGTTATTTATCAAAGTGTGGACATGGGAAGCTCAAATGCCAAATGTGAACCGTGTCCCTAAAAATCCTATCAGCCTTCCATTCCTAGGAGACCATCCAGATATCTTCATGAAAGGTAAAAAACAATGGTCATATACCACTGAAAATTACTATTCTGTGTGCAGTTTGGACACTGTTAGGCATCAATTGGATATATGTTGCACAAACGTCAGTTAAATTCTTCTCAGAATGAATTGTAGGATTAGCATGTATTGTAGGATTTCTCATTCTTGGCTTTGGTGCCTTTGTTAGTCAGAGGACTCCAAAATCTGACCAGCAGGGATATCCCTCTCTGGGGACTTTTTTCTGTTGACAGAGGAAGTCTTAGAGCTCATGCACAGAAGCAGCTATCACCTGCCAGCAGGAGGTAAGAATTCTTCTGGGAGGTAGGGATGCAAGTAGGGCAATATTTCCTGTCATACGAGCTCTTTATCATTCTGTCCCTGCTGTCTCATCTGATAAGCATTTGTGATGCACCAGAGGGGAGAATATGGAGGCTCCCCATTATCCTTTCCTCCAGGTGTTCCATGAACACCTTCTCATTTCTTCCACTTACCCCTACAACGTTGCACACGTCACACTCACACAAACTCAAGCCACAACCCCAGCTGTGATGAAGATGGCCCTGCTCTATTTGAGCTTCAAGCAGAAAAGATCACCAGGAGGAAAAGACCGAGCCTTTTCAAACAGTGTGTGATGATTCATTTTAATGGCTCTGAGTTTCCTGACCAGGTTCCAGAGCAGGTTATTTTCTCTTTAAGCTTCTTTCATCTGTGAATAGAGATCCAGCAAAACCAATTTTCTACTTTGAAGTTATGTACGGGCTTTCTAAGTGATGGAGTACCATTAGATATCACATGCCACATTTCAGAAGACCTATTTTAGATTTCATTTAGAATCATTACACGTATTTGATGTATCCTAGCCCTAAATTGTCCATTACCACACATTAACACATAATTGTCAAGTTACAGGTTTCAGACAAGCCACTTCTTTTTTTTTTTTTTTGGCTTGGTTTATGTAGTTATATAATTTTCTTAGTTTCCAAAATAAAATTTACTTTATCATGATAAAAATGTTATATATATTTGAAAAATGTTATATATATTTGAAAAAAAACTCCCCTTGTTTCACAGAATTCTGTAGGAAAATAATATCATAAAAATCACCAGAAATCTCACCAGCCTGAGGAAACCACTATTTACATGTTAGTTAGCAACATTCCAAACAGCTTTTTATACATATATATGTAGAAACATACCTACTTTTTTCCTTCTTAATACTTCCTAATACAAATAGACCTTTCTAAGAGTCCCTTTATTATTGATACAAAGCTACTCATTACATGAATGTTCCATTCTATGGTAACCAACCTGTGACTGACAGATGTGAAGGTGTTTATTAGAAATAGAACTCACGACAACTTTGTCCACTTTTAACTTTAGAATTTACCTCTAGAAGTGCTGAGTGAGAGAACATGTGTCTTTAAAATTTCACTAAATATTTCCAAATTGGCTTCTAGAAATGTATCATTTTATTCTCTCAACATAGAAACATAGGACTGTGCCTATTCTTCACTCCTTTAGCTAAAGCTAGGTCTAGTCAAGAATTTTAGTATTTGTCAGTCAAAATGGATAAGTGATAACTTGTTTTTCTACTTTATTTCTTTGATTGCTAGTATTTCTTAGTCAATTATATTTCTTTGTAAACACTGCCTCTCAAATGTTTTTGTCTATTTTTATAATAGCTTTTTGTCTTTCCCTATGTCAACTGAAAAAATGCAAAACCCAAGGGTTGAGAATTATGTTTTATTTGGCAGATTTTCTGAGGATTCAAGCTCAGGAGGCAGCCTCTCAGATAGCTATGAAAGATTATAGTTGAAAACTTCCCTAACATGGGAAAGGAATTAGCCACCCAAGTCCACGAAGCGCAGGCAGGATAAACCCAAGGAGAAACATGCTGAGACACATAGTAATCAAATTGACAAAAATTAAAGACAAAGAAAAATTATTGAAAGCAACAAGAGAAAAATGACAAATAACATACAAGGGAACTCCCATAAGGTTAACAGCTGATTTCTCCGCAGAAACTCTAAAAACCAGAAGGGGGTGGCATGATATATTTAAAGTGATGAAAGGAAAGAACCTACAACCAACATTACTCAACCCGGCAAGGATCTCGTTCAGATTCAACAGAGAAATCAAAAGCTTTACAGACAAGCAAAAGGTAAGAGAATTCAGAACCACTAAACCAGCTCTACAACAAATGCTAAAGGAACTGCTCTAAGTGGGAAACACAAGAGAAGAAAACGACCTACAAAAACAACCCAAAACAATTAAGAAAGTGGTCATAGGAACATACATATCGATAATTACCTTAAACGTGAATGGATTAAATGCTCCAACCAAAAGACACAGGCTCACTGAATGGATACAAAACCAAGACCCATATATATGCTGTCTACAAGAGACCCACTTCAGACCTAGGGACACATACAAACTGAAAGTGAGAGGATGGAAAAAGATATTCCATGCAAACGGAAATCAAAAGAAAGCTGGAGTAGCAATACTCATATCAGATAAAATAGACTTTAAAATAAAGAATGTTACAAGAGACAAGGAAGGATACTACATAATGATCAAGGGATCAATCCAAGATGAAGATATAACAAATATAAATATATATGCACTCAACATAGGAGCATCTCAATACATAAGGCAACTGCTAACAGCTCTAAAAGAGGAAATCGACAGTAACACAATAATAGTGGGGGACTTTAACACCTCACTTACACCAATGGACAGACCATCCAAACAGAAAATTAATAAGGAAACAGAACTTTAAATGACACAGTAGACCAGATAGACTTAATTGATATTTATTGGACATTCCATCCAAAAACAGCAGATTACACTTTTTCTTCTCAAGTGCACACAGAACATTCTCCAGGATAGATCATATCTTGGGTCACAAATAAAGCCTCAGTAAATTTAAGAAAAATGAAATCATATCAAGCATCTTTTCTGACCACAATGCTATGAGATTAGAAATCAATTACAGGGGAAAAAATGTAAAAACCACAAACACATGGAGGCTAAACAATACATTACTAAATAACCAAGAGATCACTAAAGAAATCAAAGAGGAAATCAAAAAATACCTAGAGACAAATGACAATGAAAACATGATGACCTAAAACCTATGGGATGCAGCAAAAGCATTTCTAAGAGGGAAGTTTATAGCAATACAATCCTACCTCAAGAAACAAGGAAACTTCTCAAATAAACAATCTAACCTTACACCTAAAGGAACTAGAGAAAGAAGAACAAACAAAACCCAAAGTTAGTAGAAGGAAAGAAATCATAAAGATCAGAGCAAAAATAAATGAAATAGAAACAAAGGAAAGAATAGCATAGATCAGTAAAACTAAAAGCTGGTTCTTTGAGAAGATAAACAAAATTGATAACTCATTAGCCAGACTCATCAAGAAGAAGAGGGAGAGGACTCAAATCAGTAAAATTAGAAATGAAAAAGGAGAAGTTACAAGAGACACCGCAGAAATACAGAGCATCCTAAGACACTATGACAAGCAACTCTATGCCAAAAAAAATGGACAACCTGGAAGAAATGGACAAATTCTTAGAAAGATATAACCTTCCAAGACTGAACCAGGAAGAAATAGAAAATATGAATAGACCAGTCACAAGCACTGAAATTGAAACTGTGATTAAAAATCTTCCAACAAACAAAAGTCCAAGACCAGATGGTTTCACAGGTGAATTCTATCAAACATTTAGAGAAGAGCTAACTCCCATTCTTTTCAAACTCTTGCAAAAAATTGCAGAGGAGGGAACACTCCCAAACTCATTCTATAAGGCCACCATCACCCTGATACCAAAACCAGACAAAAATACTACAAAAAAAGAAAATTACAGATGAATATTACTGATGAATATAGATGCAAAAATCCCCAACAAAATAATAGCAGATAGAATCCAACAACACATTAAAAGGGTCATATACCATGATCAAGTGGGATTTATCCCAGGGATGAAAGGATTCTTCAATATATGCAAATCAATCAATGTGATACAGCATATTAACAAATTGAGGAATAAAAACCATATGATCGTCTCAGTAGATGCAGAAAAAGCTTTTGACAAAATTCAACACCCATTTATGATAAAAACTCTCCAGAAAGTGGGCATAGAGGGAACCTACCTCAACATAATAAAGGCCATATATGACAAACCCTACAGCAAACGTCACTCTCAACGGTGAAAAACTGAAAGCATTTCCTCTAAGATCAGGAACAAGACAAGAATATCAACTCTCACCACTATTATTCAACATAGTTTTGCAAGTCCTAGCCATGGCAATCAGAGAAGAAAAAGAAATAAAAGGAATACAAACTGAAACAGAAGAAGTAAAACTGTCACTGTTTGCAGATGACATGGTACTATCCTAAACATGCCACCAGAAAACTACTAGAGCTAATCAATGAATTCGGTAAAGTTGCAGGATACAAAATTAATGCACAGAAATCTCTTGCATTCCTATACACTAATGATGAAAAATGTGAATGAGGAATTAAGGAAACACTCCCATTTACCACTGCAACAAAAAGAGTAAAATACCTAAGAATAAACCTACCTAGGGAAAGAAAAGACCTGTATGCAGAAAACTATAAGAAACTGATGAAAGAAGTTAAAGATGATACCAACAGATGGAGAGATATACCATGTTCTTGTATTGGAAGGCTCAGTATTATGAAAATGACTATACTACCCTAAGCATTCTACAGATTCAAGGCAATCCCTATCAAATTTCCAATGGCATTTTTTACAGAACTAGAAGGAAAAATCTTAAAATTTGTATGGAGACACAAAAGACCCCAAATAGCCAAAGCAGTCTTGAGGGAAAAAAAGAGGAACTGGAGGATTCAGACTCCCTGACTTCGGACTATACTACAAAGCTACAGTAATCAAGACAATATGGTACTGGCACAAAAACAGAAATATAGATCATTGAAAAAGGATAGAAAGCCCAGAGATAAACCCATGCACCTATGATCACCTAATCTATGACAAAGGAGGCAAGGATATACAATGGAGAAAAGACAGTCTCTTCAAGTGGTGGTTAAACTAGACAGCTACATATAAAAAAATGAAATTAATAAACTCCCTAAAACCATACACAAAAATGAACTCAAAATGGATTAGAGACCTAAATGTAAGACCGGACACTATAAAAGTCTTAGAGGAAAACTTAGGATGAACACTCTTTGACATAAATCACAGCAAGATCTTTTTTTTTTTTTAGCAAGATCTTTTTTGATCCGCCTCTTAGAGTAATGAAAATAAAAACAAAAATAAACAAATGGGACCTAATGAAACTTAAAAGCTTTTGCACAGCAAAGGAGACTGCAAACAAGATGAAAAGACAACCCTCAGAATGGGAGAAAATATTTGCAAACCAATCATCAGACAAAGGATTAATCTCCAAAATATATAAACAGCTCATGCAGCTCAATATTGAAAACACAAGCAACCCAATCCAAAAATGGGCAGAAGTCCTAAATAGACATTTCTCCAAAGAAGGCATACAGATGGCCAAGAGGCACATGAAAGCTTCTCAACATGACTTATTATTAGAGAAATGCAAATCAAAACTACAATGAGGTATCACCTCACACCCGTTAGAATGGGCATCATCAGAAAATCTACAAACAATAAATGCTGGAGAGGTTGTGGAGAAAAGGTAACCCTCTTGCCCTGCTGGTGGGAATGTAAATTGATACAGCCACTATGGAGGATAGTATGGAGGTTCCTTAAAGAACTAAAAATAGAACTACCATGTGACGCAGCAATCCCACTACTGGGCATATATCCAGAGAAAACCATAATTCAAAAAGTCATGTACTGGGCTTCCCTGGTGGCGCAGTGGTTGAGAGTCCGCCTGCCAATGCAGGGTACACGGGTTCGTGCCGCGGTCTGGGAGGATCCCACATGCTGTGGAGCGGCTGGGCCCATGAGCCATGGCCGCTGGGCCTGCACGTCCAGAGCCTGTGCTCCGCGGCAGGAGAGGCCACAATAGTGAGAAGCCCGCGTACTGCAAAAAAAAAAAAAAAAAAAAAAAGTCATGTACAACAATGATCACTGCAGCATTATTTACAATAGTCAGGTCATGGAAGCAACCTAAATGCCCATCGACAGATGAATGGATAAAGAAGAAGTGGTAGATATATACAATGGAATATTACTCAGCCTTAAAAAGGAACGAAATTGGGTCATTTGTAGAGATGTGGATGGATCTAAAGACTGTCGTATAGAGTGAAGTAAGTCAGAAAGAGAAAAACAAATATTATATATTAATGCATGTATGTGGAACCTAGAAAAATGGTACAGATGAACCGGTTTGCAGGGCAGAAATTGAGACACAGATGTAGAGAACAAACGTATGTACACCAAGGGGGAAAAGCGGCGGGGGGTGGTGGTGGTGGTGGTGTGATGAATTGGGCTATTGGGATTGACATATATACACTGATGTGTATAAAATGGATGACTAATAAGAACCTGCTGTATAAAAAAAAAAGTAAATTTTTAAAAAAACATAGTATCTGTGGAGCACAATAAAGTGAAATGCAATAAAATGAGTTATGCCTACCTGTAATTAAATTTCATAAATGCATATGTAATAAATTTACATATAAAATAAATTATGTGTATATAATAAGCATGTGTGTATGTATATATAAATATATATGTGTATATGTCTATCTGTCTATGTCAGGATGGGCCAGAAATGCTTAAAAAAATAAATAAAAATAAAAAGTATTGATCCTAGGTTACATGTAGTATTTCCTGATTAAGTTCTAAATAATCAATATTAATTACATCCTATAGTTACATCATATTTTTTATCTTTTATAAACTTCATTAGTTGAGATTGTTTTACTTATTATAACAGAAAATATAGCAAACTATGCTAATTTTAAAAAAGGAATTTATTGTCTCACATAGTTGAAAACTAGAATCTAGATCTTGTGTCAAGCATGAGTGAATTTGAGGAATCAAATGATGTCATCAGGACTTGAGTTTTCTCTTACATTCTCTGGCTGCCCCAAGCCATGAGGAAGTACCTCTTTGGTTCAGACTTAATAACCATAGGACAGTGAGAACTTTTGCCTTTCCAAAGAATGCAGCAAATTGAGGCTTAATGCCCTGATTTGGGGTCATGTCTTCAAACCAATCACCATTACTTTCCTATGCCAGTCCTAAGACTGGTACCCACCCCAGGAGGTGTGAGATGGGGTTGAGTATCACAAACACATTTACTAAAAGCTAGTCCCCCTCCAAGGAAAAAGCAGGCTGCTGACAGAATAGGATGGAGAGGAGTGTCCGCTGGGTGACAGTAACTTTGGAAAGCCATGGCCCTACATCATTTCTCTATCCCTTTCTGGTGGAAGCAGGATAGAATTTGGAATCTAATTATGTGTATTTGAATTATGTCTCTACAGTTAGTAGCTGTGTAACCTTGATTTTAACCTTCTAACCCCCCGTCCCTCAGTTTGCCCATCTCTAAAATGGGAAGAATTTCTCTCAAAGGATGAATATTGAATTGCATCAAATTTGGAAAGGTGTCATGTTCAGCAAAACTAGGAATAAGACTCATTAAGCAGGATTTTGGAATGGAAGTTGCCTTTCTGTCTTACTCTTTCTGACCCTAAAACCTTTACTCTGTTAGAGTATAATACCTCCTACAAGGTATCTCTCTCTACTCTATAATCACATGAAGAACAGAGTGTTCTTAAACTTGGGGCTTTTTGAAGCAAAAAAAACCAAAAACAAACAAAGAAAACGCTTTGTTAAAGTGACTACTCTGTATGTGTATATTTCTTTTTTTTTTTGAATTTTATTTTTTTATGCAGCTGGATCTTACTAGTTGTGTATGTGTATATTTCGGTGAAGCACTTGTAGTGTGTCCTGAGAGCCAGCTCATCCTCACTAAGGTGCTGAGCGTAATGTGTCTCACATTGGGTTTTGGAGACGTTCCTTTCTGTACTCTTCTTCCATGTCTTTGGGAGTGCTGGTAGGTCTCCTTCATTTTATTGCAAATGACCTGTTTCGTGATGTCTGCCTCCAGCTTCAAGGTTCTTACTACTCTCTTCAGAGGGGTGCTAGTCTTGTTTTTCTCATATACAGAGTACTTATTCACTGTGCCCTCGTTCAAAGCTTAGGGAATGAGTGCTCATCTGTTCGTTTCCCTGGAAGATTTTTCTTGCCTCCAGTGTTCTCTGCCGGCTGCTGACTTCCTTTTCCATATGATAATGAACACGGCTGCATGTTGCTACCTACAGCTATAATTCTCACCTGAGGACAATGTATCTATGTTCACCTGCCACTTGGTCTGTGATGGCCACAGAGGAGTGCTTTAGAATGCCCTTGACTGAAAGAATTACTTCTCATTAGGAATCCCTCAGTGACACTTTCTGTATCTTAGTATCTGCATGCTCAAGTCTGTTTAATCTGGGTAATTGCTGTTTAATCGCTTCATGTTCAATATTGTGTGGACTGCAAAAGCACTTTATAAAGTGTAAAGCACTACAAAGATGTCATCATTACTCTCACTGCCATTTTTTCAACTTATTTAACAGTTTGGATTATTCATCAGACACTATGGTGGAGACTTCTAGTTGTCTACACAGTTTTAATTCTCTCCTTTTCCCCTAATAACAGATTTTGATGTTTTTAGTGGTTCCCAGCTTTAAAAAAAATCATCGCTTCCCAGGCTTCCTCAAGGAAGCTTCAAAGCTAGAGTTAGCAAGTAAATGATAAGCAGAAATTACTGGGTAGGGCTTCTGGGAAATATTCTTAAATGGGGCTGACTCAGCTTGCCACTCAGCTTGTTCTGGCCTGGCTTGTGGATGAGACTGTTGGAGCTCCAGCTGCCATCTTGTGCCCTTGAGGATGGTAGGCATGCACCAAGGATTATAGAGCACAAAGACAGAAAGAGCCCAGGGGAGCTGCTCTAGCAATCTTGGACCACTTATCACTGGATTCGTTTTATACGAGAGAATAAAATTGGAAGAGAATTTAATGTCTTCAAATCACAATAGCTGGATTTCTGTTATTTGCAGCTGAATATAATTCCTAACTGATAGACTCCCATATAGACTTTCCCTTTTTGTTTGTTCTTGTCATATGCGTATGATCTCATACAAGTCTAAATCTAATTATGTTACATTGTAGCCCATCATATATTCTGATATTATATATTTTTCTATATGTATCGGTGTATTTTGTTACATAGTACAGTGCTGTTGAATATTTTTAGCTTACTGTACAATACTTAGAGTAGGAAAAAATGTGCCCTTTTTCTCCAAAAAGAATCTTCCAAGTTTATTGGAAAGTATAACTATTTTGAAATCATGTAACTTCAGTAATGTTTATCAGTCTTTGATTAAGGAAAAAACATTAGACGAAGAATTTGTCCTTCATTTTGAGTTCATCTCTATGTATTTAGGCCATTGGCTTAGAGCATTGTGTCTCTTAGAGGCTAAATTCTGTACAGTGTAGAAAAGGAAAAGTTTCTTATTTGTCCTTGAGTAGCCTCGACCTAAATGGTAAGTAACACATTTATTGAAGAGGATAAATCTAGAACAAGTATCTTTTGAATGAATGGATTAATTAATAATTGAGTTTGTGTGCTTTGTACTTTGTATATAGAGATATGCATATGCATTCTGAGCTATTATAGGAGAAGTATTTTGTTTGTGCTACTGAATCCATGTATTCTTATCTGATCATAAGGTGTGAGAAAGGGGTGAGATACTGAATAAAATTGACACCCCAGATGTGAAAGATACCCATATTCCTAGCTTCTTCAGTCTGGCACGTCAACAACTGAGCCAACCAATTACAGACACCTTAAGAGTGAAGCAGTATGGCAATGCATAAAGTAGATTCTTCTGGAGTGAGGTGTATGTGAAGTGGTTGGCAACAGGAAAATCCAGCCCACAAGGGCGTTCCAATCTACACTCAGGGATGGTGAGTGTCACTTTTAGCAACCACCAAGAAATACAGATATACCAACCACATAGTCCAGGCTGAATTTCATGGAGTATAAATTCTTGTCCAGTCTAAGCACAATCTGTTCATAATAATTAACTCCTGTGCCTTTTGAGCAGAAAAGCAGGATCAGCTCTACAGTGAGATGCCTGGGCTTTATTTCTGTTTGTCATAATGATTCATTGAGACATTATGGAGAAGCAGATGCTTTTTCTGCACTCCAAGCTTCTGCATTGTGGCTGCCTATGCGTTGCCATTACTCCTCATATGTTGAGTTAAGCAGGGTTTTGAGGTTGCAGAGCATGAAGGTTGTCAAGTGTTAATAACAGTGGAAATATAATTTTGAAACTTTAAAAAGTCATTTGCTCATTCCAAAACTCTGTTCCCTTTTCCTCCCTGGTGTGGCATCATAATTTCAACCCTAATCTTGATTTTGAGTAGATGCTTTTATAAAGTTGCAAATCGCTGGACTGGAAGTTCCTGTGAAAACGTTAATTCCAGTCCCAGATCAATCACCTTCTCTTGTCAAAGACAGGTGATAACACTTTCCCAGTAGAGATGTTACGATGATTAATGTGCAATTACAGGAGGAGAGCATGTAGCAGGGAGCCTGGCATGTAGTAATAACAATAACTAATTAAAGTGACTTTTCAGCTCTAACTATATGGACTGTTGTATTTAGTACTTAGGAAATCCTATTAGGTGGGTACTATTTTTGTACCCACTTTATGTTTGAGGAAACTAAATCTCAAGAGAAGTTAACTGCCAGGCTCATTCCTTAAGAAAGTGTGGAAGCGGGATTCAGTCTCGTGCAGTTTTACACCAGAGCTGGCATCCTGAACTGTGCTCTTTTTCATGAGTGTTAGCTGGTAAATCTTTCACTAAAGCTGATAAAAAAAATCACTTAGACCTTGAGTTGAGATGTCATCAGACATTATCCATAGTCTTAGGAATGGTTGTGATAAATTTAGATGGATATAAGAAATTTCCAAGAATAGCCTCTGATCCATTCTGATTTCCAGACTTGGAACATCTCTGTATGTCACAGCGCTTCACCTTGTTGTCTTGAAGGTACAGAAACCTAATCGTAGCTGGTGTGGGAGTTGGACACGTAGAAGAGGATGTTTTGTTACCTCTGTCACAAAACACATCGATAATATTGGCTGACACTCAACTTCTGTAGAGGAGAGTCATTCCAAAGCTCCTGCTGAAAGGGCAGCCCTTACCCAACCACTGTTGTTACAATTTGGCATCACATTCCCAGCTCCTGGATAAAGCTCATTGACCTAAGCCAGTTAACGCATAATTATACACATAGTTTAGTGGACTCTCAAGGAATGTGATGATAAAGAAGCCGAAAAGGCCATGATGGCTCATGTTCAATATGAAATTTTGAATGGGAAAAACTGTATGTGAGCAGAAACCATGGGATTAAAAATAATCTACAAAATAGAAGAGCAAATCAATCAATCGATCAATCAATAAAACAGAGCAGGGCTTCCCTGGTGGCGCAGTGGTTGAGAGTCCGCCTGCTGATGCAGGGGTCATGGGTTCATGCCCCAGTCCGGGAAGATCCCACATGCCGCGGAGCGGCTGGGCCCGTGAGCCATGGCCGCTGAGCCTGCGCGTCCGGAGCCTGTGCTCCGCAACAGGAGAGGCCCCCAAAAATAAATAAATAAATAAAATAAAAATAAAACAGAGCAGAGCTGACAGAGAGAGTGGAGCAAATATTAACGTAGAGGTAGAGATGGCATAATAGAATCACCGTCCAGCCCATGAGCAAGGGAACAAGTAGCTTAACCTTCTAGTTGCTGTGGACCCTAGTGTCTTTCTCACACTGGGAGCTTGGTGTTCAAAGTGTCCGCTTGTATTCCCGTGAAGTCCTCCTCTTTTCTTGCCTGACAGAATAACCTGCCAGCACTCTCCCACTCTCCACTGAAATATTGTAAGTACCTCTCATTTTCAATCAAAACAATGAAAGCGTCTTTTCTTTACTGACTATGCTGGAAGGTAGTGTGTGGCATTAAGGAAAGAATTTTGACTACACAGAGCTCTGGGCTGGAACCTCTTCTCTGACACTTATTAGCTACTGAGGGAGTGAAGGAAGCTGTTTTGATGAAGTAGTAGTGACTAAGTGACTGAGTGTTTCATCTCTTGCTTATATGAATGAATTTGACTGGAAACTTGATGACAAATTGGTCTCCAAGCCACATTGGAAACAAACTGCCGTGAATTGGTAATTTTTTAAGATATTAATTCCATAAATTTCACAGATGAATATTCATCATTTGACATAAGAAAATTTAGGAAGATGAATGAGATTGTTTTTGACAAGAATAAAGGGTCCCGTCCTGGCAAAGCAAAATGCTGCAGTATTGTCAGCAGTAATGCCTTTCATTTATTTCCATGTTTTCCCTAGGTCGTAATCATTTTGCAAGTGAATTTTAAATAGGAAAATACATCACTCTTTGAGGCTCACAGCAATGAATGACCCAAAGAGATATCATCATTTTAGACTTTGGTTATCTTTTCCCCTGTTGTCAAAACTCTTAGGGATAGAATGTGTTTCAGAAGTAACAGTGAGAGGTTACACTGGGAAGTTGACACATAGTGCCATTTTTCTTTCACTTGTCACACTGTTTTGCAATTTGTAATTACTTCTCTGTGTCCTAAACACCCTAAGGCAGAGATCAAACCCTTTAACATCTATAGCCTTGAAGCCTTGAGTAGCTGGACACACAATTGGTGCTCAATAAATGTTTGTACATTTAATGGACAAAAATGTAAGCTAATTGATGTTATATCTCATCCTTAATGAGTTATGTGTGCAGGGTTGTATTTACAATGCTAGAATTAATATTCCTGTGGAGAAAAATGTAGTCAGCCAATAATTAATGAAATCTATCATGTTTCTTCCACTCAATGAGAAATTACTAAATATTTTAGAACCCACTCATTCATTGCTTTGAATTTTATTAGACACCTTTTGAAATAACAAAAAAAGAAAATCACCTCTATAGTTCCTACCCTCAAAATGGTTATAGTTAATAAGGAACTAAATGACATGATTTCTAACAGACATACTTTTTGGAGGGATTGCTACTTACTCATTGATTCTTAAAGCAAAGTTTTTCTCCCTTTGTTAAGAGTGGACAATTTAAGCAAACAAATGTGTATTCCTGTAGAAAAAGAAAAATTCAAAAATTATTGTTTTGTATAAACCAAGGGAAATACTAATAAAATCAACAGTTTAAAAACAGAAGGGGATTAGTTCAAAGAAAGAACCAAGAAGACAAATTAAAATGGAGTCCGAGCAAAATCGAAACTCCATATGACTGACCCTTTTCTGAGGAGCTTTCTCCCAGGAGGAAGAAAGCCTGAGACCTGAGTCAGCTTGATCAATACAGCCTTCTTCCTTATGAAGAGAGGTCAGCCAACTCCATTTCATAGTTAACTGCATCAACTGGTTGTTTGGTTTTTATTATATGATGTGACAGATTTACTCAAATTCAGTGGTTTTTATTTCTAATCCAGTCTGCAATTTTGCCATAGGTTTTGGCATTAAGTGGGGAGGTCTGTTAGGGATTTTGTTGCTGTAGAAAGAAGTAGTCACTAGACAAGCAGTTGTAGGTTAATGAGAAGTCATCTCTGATTTCTAGCTGTCTTCCCCACCTCCTCTTTTTTAAAAGAATGCTGGACTTAAGACAGGAAGTCCACACCTGGAGCAGGGAGAAGGAAATCTCTAAACCAAAGAGAAAGCAAGCAGTTAACCTGTACTTTGGCTTGCTTTTCGTTCATGGCTTTTTTTTTTTTTTTTTAATTTCTCTCTCTTTTTTTTTTTTTTTTTGGAAAAAAGCAAGGGCAGGAGTGAAATCAGGTTGAAAATCCCTGTGCCCAACAAAATGATTTTTCAGAAGGAAACCTGTTGATGGGGTTTACCGGACCTGCACTAGTTTTTTTCATGCATTAGTTGCCTGATGATGGTGGAATTACACATCCTTCGTCAGTTTCATGATCTTTAACATGAGGAGACACAATTTCAGATGATTGCTTCAGAGCTTAATGAGATTATCTGCAAAAAAAATGTAGTGCCGTGTCTGGCACTGAACACATGTTAGCTAAGCTTAATATCTGTAAAATGGGAATAATACCTATTTCTTATGTTTGATAGAATGAGATGCAATGACTGTGTTTGGAAGGATGTTTGTGGCTGCCAACTCTCTTCATATTCTCCTACTACCCAGATGTCGAGATTTGTGTCTGCCTCATTTTTTTTCTGATTGTCTTGACTCTGTTCATTGCAGCCTTCATTTAGTGGCTTCTACATGCTAGACGATTCTAGACTTAACATCCGTATGTTGCCACGACATCCAGAGGAGAGGAAACATATCTTTCCAGGGTCCTCTCTTAAGTGAGAGGGAGCATTTTCCCTAGAAGCCCTTGGAAATTTCCTCGTGTATCACTGACTTGGTTTGGGTGGCAAGCCCATTCCAGAACCAATCTTTTTAATAAGGGAATATCAAGAATGGATTTGCTTGAGTTCTTGATCCAATCAGTAGTTCCAGAAGTATTACCTTTAGACTCCTCAAGCCTAGCTTTGGCACTGGTGAGGGCCTTAACTTCTATTGAGGTACATGATCATAGTGGTGGGGAGTAGATACTCAAAGGAAAGTGAGGTTTCCATCAGGAAGAGAAGGGGAAGAGTGAATACGTGATGCATAAACATCAAACAGCATTTCAACAATATGTGAACATGCTTTATCTTTGCCAGGCATGTAGTTGCTCAGTGTACACTTAACCAGTGAAACTTCATAGCAGATTATACAAGGCCACTTAGATTCCTAAAAGTGGTAGGCAAATGATTGACAGGCAACGGTACTCTATTTTTTTTTTTTAATCACGATATATATCCACCCAAAATCATGCCTGCAGGTTCTCCCGTACTGCCCTTCTTAGTAAGAAAAGTTGTCAGTCCAAGGCATTGATTTCAGGCCTATGAAATGCAGAGCTGTTTGGAGATATCAAAATAAATAGAAGACACTGGAATGAACTTTCTTTGGAAACAAAATACTTGATGAAACTAGATGTACACAGGGGAAAATGACTTGAGTCTTCACAAGATAGCAAGTAAACCAGCACAAATCAATATAAGGATGTCACAAGAAAGCACCCCCCGCCCTTGATATATGCAGTTGAAAAATAGTAGTTTCAAAGGCTGTTTGTCAACCTGTTAACTTGTATGTCTATATGTGTCCTTTTGCTTTGTAAACACTAGACTTTCTGAGAGTGTAAGCTGGAGAGCAAATTCCTACACACAGCAGGGATGCTGAAATGTGTTTTGTGATAAATGTTCACGTATGAATATAACAAGTGCATAAAATCTCTCTGTGGGTCAATGCTAGAACACTTAAGTTGTTGATTCTTTCCTGGAAAACACATTTATCCACACATTTAGTGGTTTTACTTCTACTTGACTAAGTCATCCTTCCTTCCTTTAGTGGCTAGTGAGTTATTTGTCATTTCCAAATGAAAGCTGAGTCTACTTTTTGCAGGATTTGCCTGTCTCCCACTGAGGTTCCTGTTTCATTTTATGTATGTATGTATGTATGTATGTATGTATTTTAATGTTTGCTCTTACTTTACCTTTCTTTCTTTATATTTTTGGCCGCACCAGGCGGCATGTGGGATCTTAGTTCCCTGACCAGGGATCGAACCTGTGCCCTCTGCGTTGGGGGTGCAGAGTCTTAACCACTGGACCACCAGAGAAGTCTGAGGTCCCTGTTTTAAAGAGCGGGCAAGCATTAGAGAGAGCTGGGCAATCTGGCCAGGCAAGGGTCTGGCCAGGCCAGGCCACTGCCAAGCCTGAGACATTCAGTGACACAGGCTGAATACTGTGGACCTTATTTTTTTTTTAATTAATTTTATAGAAGTATAGTTGCTTTACAGTGTTGTGTCAATTTCTGCTGTGCAGCAAAGTGATTCAGTTATACATACTTTTTCATACTCTTTTCCAGTATGGTTTATCACAGGATATTGAATATAGTTCCCTGTGCTACACAGCAGGGCCTTGCTGTGTATCCAAGTGGACCTCCTTATTGATCTTGCCCAAGAGTGTTGGTCCCTATCAACTAGCCAGTGGATTCAGGATTTAACTGGTTCGTTTTGATTTGTTAATATTAGAAGTACTTCATTATAGTGTTTTTTCTTTTCTTTTTAACTTATCATATGATACCAAGGAGGGGAAACTCACATTGTCTTACTATGATTAGGTAATCTGACCTCTGGCTGATGCTTTTCCAATAATGCCTTTCTCCTCTTCTTTCTATTGACTCTCCTCCTTCTTCATTTGCTCTTCTTCTTCACAACCTCTAGTCTCCTCCATTTCTCCTTCCCTTCTACCGATCCTCTTCTCTTCTTACGTTTCTTTACTCCCTTTGTACTTCCTCCCTCATCTCCTTCCTTTCTCCTCTACCTTTCTCCCTCATTAAATATTTATTGCAAGCTTATTGTAGATAGATCAGTAAACGTGAGTGAGACCATGATTTATAGTGTGTAATTTTAAGTGAGCTCTGACTTTGAAATATGTAGAGCTCGATATAGTAAAAAGATGTTTTCCAGCAACAGTTTCAGAATTGTTAGATTGAAAGTAATTCGAATTTCTAGTCCTAAACATGTATTTCTTTATAGCACAATAGCTAAACGGCATTATTTATTTTAAATAAAAGCTGTCAGATTTTACTGATGTGGCCTTCGGAGTTTCCCCGATTATTCTTCAGGGACCTTTTTGTGAAAGGTAGGCTGACATTTTGAAAAGCACATAGTCCAAGTTGACATTTTTCCTCAGCTGGATGAATTTTCAAGACAACACTAAGGCGAAAAATTACAAAGTTCTTGCAATGTCTTTCCCGTATTCATACGGGGATTCTTGCTTCCTAGTTAGCTATTTAGAAATAATTGGCATTTTTCACTGCTTCCTCTTTGTAAGTGGGACATGCTTCTATAAGATTTGACATCTTATCCTTAGAAAAACATGTATGGATCTAATCAATTAGATAAAGAAAACACATAATTTTAGAAAATACATTTGAAAAAATATCTAATTTTTTTCACTGAATTTATTTTACCCCATAAGAGTTTCTCTACTAAAAATTATACAGAAAAGTGTTCATGAACAAATACAGTAGGCAGTTTCCAGTAGCAACAGGTTGTCCCCTTACTCTAAGGCTTGATTTTATTGAATTTCATGGAGAACACTTCTGAAATTTCATTAAAAACAATTCAATGTTAAACAGGACACTGTTAATTATCCCATTAAAAAATTATCCCATTATTTTTATTTTACTATGACGAACAAAACCAAAATCTTTTTTATTATCAATCTAAAATGTGAATGAAGGAAACAGAAAAGATACAAATGAACTTATTTACAAAACAGATATAGACCCACAGACATAGAAAACAAACTTTTGGTTACCAAAGGGAAAGGGGGGGAGGGATAAATTAGGAGCTTGGGATTAACATATACACACTACTATATATAAAATAAATAACAATAAGGACCTACTGTATAGCACAGGGAACTATACCCAATATTTTATAATAACCTATAAGGGAAAGGAATGTAAAAAAGAACATATATATATAACTGAATCACTGTGCTGTACACCTGAAACAAACACAACATTGTAAATCAACTATACTTCAATAAGAAAAAAGAAAGAAAACATAGTAGCAGAATATATACTAGTAGTGATTATATTTCTTCCTTTGAAAGGAGGCATTCGAAAGTTACTGTCCAGGGATGCCTGAGTAGTTTTCCTGTTCTCCAACATACCTTCCCAAATCCTCTTCACACAGAAAGGTTTAGTGAGCCATAGAATGAGTTAGGTGTTCACATAATCATATGTATCCAAGAACTAAAGAAACCAAGGGCATCAATTCACCGTAAGTTGCCCAGAGAAATATTGGGAGGGTCTGTGCGGTTGAGGAAACAGTTATACAAGTGGAGAAGAAGGTAGCCCATGCTGGCAGTTTAGAGGTCATCCTGGACATCTCTCCCCCTTCACCTCCAGCCCAGCACCAAGTTCTCACACATCTACCTTCTAAGAGTTCCCTGTCTCCACCACCACTACCCTAGTTCAGAGTCGCATTTCAATCCATGCTCTCCTCTGCTGCCCAGGTGGTGTCTTAAATGATACCATTTGCTTGCTTAATACCTTTCGGTGGGCTTCCTTGGTGGCGCAGTGGTTGAGAGTCCGCCTGCTGATGCAGGGGACACAGGTTCGTGC
Source organism: Tursiops truncatus (assembly GCF_011762595.2). Taxonomy (NCBI): domain Eukaryota; kingdom Metazoa; phylum Chordata; class Mammalia; order Artiodactyla; family Delphinidae; genus Tursiops; species Tursiops truncatus. The sequence goes on along the minus strand of NC_047040.1, from coordinate 91,754,406 downwards.
CCTGGTCCGGGAGGATCCCACATGCCGCGGAGCGGCTGCGCCCGTGAGCCATGGCCGCTGAGCCTGCGCGTCCGGAGCCTGTTGCTCCGCAAGGGGAGAGGCCTGCGTACCAAAAAAAAAAAAAAAACACCTCAGACTCCGTGCTCTAGCCACACCAGTCCCCTCTCAGATCCTAGCACAGATATTGCTCTCTTCCACTTCCAGTCCTTTGCAGACCTCTCCCTTCTTTCTGAGATCCTTTCCTCAACTGGTGAAAACTTCTCTGTCCCCTAGACTGCTGACATCTTTCTATGATGCCTCATGTCGTCTAGCACTTACTACAAAGCACTTACTTTGGTCAACTTACATAATCATTCATAGACTCAGTTTCCCACAGGGCTAATAATGTGACACATGGTGATTGTAAAGATTAAATTAGATAATGTCTCAATAAAATTATTGCCAGGAATGTTATGCCATTACTATTATGCATTGCTATTATATTTAGCTCTATGTTAATATTGCATTAATCAACATTCTGATTTCCCTTAAGGGCAATTTATAGCAAGCTAGCCAAATTGCATGGTTAGTATGATGCTAAAAATGCAGTCTTTTATTGGTATTTCTTTGAAATTCTTTTGAGCCATCAGACATTAGGAATTGAACATTATTTCTGGATCTCTTTTCTTTAGTTGTCTATGCTATAAAAATTCTAGGTTATAGATTTTGTCTACTTTTTTCTAGTTGTCTGTGCTATAAAATTTTGGATTTTGTTAACATCTGGATCTCTTTTAACTGGCTTTCTTTCGTCTTTGGAATGTCTCTGTAGTGTCTTTCTTCAGCATGTAACCACTCAGCGTCTCATGAATGTTGGCATAACAAGCATGCAATGGAGAGCCAATACTGAAAGAAAAAAATAATAATGATAAAATGACAACCTTTTCAGGATGCAATTTCCTAAAATGGATAAGAAACAAAAATCTTTTAATACAAATACATTTATTTTCCAGTTGCAACTTCTTGAAATTCAGGAAAATTTAGGGAAGATATGTAAAAATAGTAGTACTTTAATCAGTCCCTTCAGAGAATTTTCAGGGATGCTCACCGGACTAAAGTAAATCTTGTATTTTCTTGTTTCTGAGCAGTTCTACACGACTAAATAGCTTCTGTACCTAATCCATCAATCAGCCACTCTTGATTATGTTACTCAGCCTGTACCTGGACTGTGCCAGACACCATGGAAGACATAAAAGACATATAGCTCTTGCACATAAAGAAGATATTGCCTGGTTGGGAAAATAAGATCTGCATGTGGATTAAAAAGAGAGCCAGAAAGAAGATGAAATCCAAAATTTTATAGCATAGACAACTAGATAAAAGAGAATCCCAAAGAGCCTCCTTTTAACCTTTGGTGAGAAAGGTGGATTTCCTTGGATAGCTAAAGATACTTCATTTCCTTCTGATTTCCCAGGTACTTTCTCTATACTTCCTCTCCTTAATTCTGCACTTTGGACCACTTATCATCCTTTATTATCCCTGATCCACTAGTCTCCCTGGTATCCTTCCGTATCATCCCTGGTCTCCTTCTTTTGCATGATTCCAGTGTCACAGTAGCCTGTATCAGGGGTAGGATAGGGTAGAGAGGGTAGGATGGAAAAGCTCTCTCTCAATACGATTTTTCTTAATCCATACCTCAACCCATTCTTCAGTATGAATCTGAACTAGGAGTCAGCAAACATTTTCTGTGAAGCTCCAGAGGGTCGATATTTTTGGTTTTGTGGACCGTATGATGTCTCTCCTAACTACTCAACTTTGCTATTAAACAAAGAAACAACCATAGATGATACGTGGACATATGGGTGTGGCTGCAACCCAGTCAAACTTTATTTCTTCTTTTTTAAGAAATTTTATTGAAGGTTAGTTGATCTACAGTGTTTTGTTCATTTCTGCTTTCCAGCAAAGTGATTCAGTTATATGTATATATATACTTTTTCATATTTTTTCCATTATAATTTATTACAAGATATTGAATATAGTTCCCTGTGCTATATAGTAGGACCTTGTTGTTTATTTACAAACAGGCAGCAGTCCAAATCTGATTCATAGCTACACCATCCCTTTTCTACCTCAATGCTAGTGGCCAAAGAAGGAGGAGAGAAAGCCAGAAGAACATTTGATACATTTTATTCCACCATTTTTCCTTCCCTTCTCAGCTTATCCAGCCCAGTATCAGCTCCACTAGAGCTAGGATGTGGATGGGGAGAGAGAAGGGAAGTGATGGGAGGGGGAAGATAAACCCTGCCTGTCTTTTTCTCCACACCCTGATTCCACACCCAAGCCCTTCTGTCATACCCCATGTCTTGTGCCAAATTCTTCCTGACCCTTCAGCCCAGTATTAACTCCTCATCATGCCTCCCACAAATGCTTCCATCCCCTCATCCCCCCGGGCGCCCTCTCCTGTGACCTCTGCCCCAGCAGGTCAGTGCCAGTGACTGACCCAGCAGGACATCTGCCAAGGACATATACCCCTGGCCTTCCAAAGACATGTACTTGTGAGTGTGTTTTTCCCATATAGATTATGTTATAGAAGACAGTTGAATATGTTTAGAATTGGGTTAACTAGATTTCTATAATGTATCCCAGGGAATTTTTCTTTATATAGGCAAATACAGTAGTTATTTGGAGATTCAAAATGAGTTAGTCATAACATTTGAACTTTTAGAATACAACCATTCATAAATTAGAAACTACCTCTTCATCCTATTTAAGCCAAGAATTGCTTAGTGTTGGGATTTTTTGAATGCTCACAGATAAGGTAACCAGAGCACTGGCTGTGAGCCATAGATGGCCAAGGGGGCAGTGCTCTCCATAGGTTCTGGAAACAGTCTCTGATCTTCATCCTTCTGCTGTTTCCGTAAAGTGTTCGTAGAACAACACAGAACAGATTAGCAACTGACACATCAATTCTTGCTTGTTTTCTTTCTCTCCTCTTGGAAGGAGTTTTATTTTAGCCTTTCTTTTATCCTCCCGCTCTTGGAAAGAGTTTTCTCTCATCCACATTGAATTTTCTGCCAAAGGGAGTGACCCATCCTCACAGCCTCTAAATAAATTGGCAACAGTTGGTGATAATATAAGTTTTGGAAGAGAAATAATGCTTGACGTGTATTACATTAGTTGGAAAGATTAGAACCAGAGTAAGGACAGAGGGGGTAGTAAGGTGATTTTGAGTAGTTATTGCCCTTCAGTGCACTTTGTGTAAATAGGCCAAATGCTGGTTTGGAAGATAACAAAAGCCTAAGAAAGGCCAGAATATTGATTTTAGGTGATTTCACCTGCACAGAGAATGGTGATTAGGATTCAGCTGTAACACCTTCAGAGGAAACTTTCTTGGGTTTTAAGTGAAGAATATTGCCCTGTCAAGCTTGAAATGAAGTGTTTTTTGTTTGTTTGTTTGTTTGTTTTCTTTAACATCTTTATTGGAGTATAATTGCTTTACAATGATGTGTTAGTTTCTGCTTTATAACAAAGTGAATCAGTTATACATATACATATGTTCCCATATTGTTTTTCTTTCCTTTTTAACTTTTTAGTGGTTTGTTTCTTTCTGCTGCTTTATTTTTATTTATATATTTTCTTGGTCTACTTGGGACTTCATTCTGGTGGTAAGATATTCCACTAGTGAACCGTTAATGAATATTATTTAATAGCCTTAATTTTCAAAGAACACAGATGCTTACTAATTAGAGGAGTATAAAAAAAAGTATAAAGTATCAAGGTTTGTTGGTCATTAAAAGTTAAGTGTTGCTTTCTTGAGACAGTAGAAGAAAGTTCTCAATTATCAATAGTAATGCGTCAGGGGAGCAGTTAATCATGAGGATTAGATTATCCAAAATATTCAAGGTGACTTTCAATATTTGGGGACTATTAATAGTTTACTCTTTATGTCTGATGTTGAGAAAACTGCCTGCCAAGTCTGAAGTATAAAGAGCTGAAGCAGGAGAAGCTAGTAAGTGACGTGCCTCCTTCCCACCCTCTACTTTTATAATCTGTGGAAACTCTTCTGGAACTGGATGATGGCCTCTGTCTGACTCCACTTCAACCCACAAAAGTTTTGTTTTCATCTTTCAACTCTTGGTTCAACCTGCTATGGCCAGTGGGGCAGGGTTTTGCAGTATTCAGTTGCCAGCCAAGGATCTACCCTGTGCATCAGAAAATTCTCTACAAAGATGGTGTTAGAGAGCCCACACCTCCTTCCCTTCCATGTCCACCTCCAGAATGGGTCGCACATCAAACCAAAATCAAGACGTGTAAAACTGTCAGCAGATCAATTACAGTTGCGAGATGGCAGCTCTTATCACGGTCTTGTTCTCTGTGCTGGGAACCTGAAATGCAGCAATGAGACCACAGGACAGGCAATTAAGTTATGAAACTGTGTTTTTGGACAGAAGTCCACACAATTGTGTTTGTCAACCTTGAGTAATAGACCAACTTTTTTGTGAATTGTTTATTAAAACATGACATGCACTAAAGTTCTCCATTATTTTCTTTTAAATGTCTTTTAAAATAACCATTTAAATGTCTCTTCTTCAAGGATAAAATGAAGCAACTTTGAGGTCACACCCAGTCTTCCTCCAACGTAATCCTGTGATGTATTGATATTTACTTTCCATTTAATATAATTTTGACTTACAAAAACGTTGCAAAGTAACACATGGAATTTTTTGTATGCCAACTTTCCCTGCTGTTAACATCTTACACGATAACAGTAGTAATATAGTTATCTAAACCAGGAAAGTAGTATAGATGTAATACTATTAGGAATCTTCAGACCTTACTCAAATTTCACCACTTATCCCATGACTTTCTTTTTTTTTGGTTTGTTTTTGTTTTTCTGGTTTAAGAGCCAATCCCGGATTCCACACTGCATTTCGTTTTCATGCATCTTTCATTTCCCACCATCTGAGATAGTTCGCCAGTCTTTCTGGTGACACTGACCATCGTTAAGATCATCATTTATTTTTACAGTGTGTTTCCCGGATTGGGTTTGTCTGATTTTTTTTCTCGTGCCTAGATTGAGGTTATACAGTTTTAGGCAGGAATAGCATGAAAGTTACATGATATCAGCATGTCTTATTATAGATTCATTTTGAGCACTTTGCTAATGTGGTATCTGGTAAGTTTCTCCACTGTAAAGTAGCTATTTTTCTCTGTGATAGTGTTTTTCTGGAAAGTTACTTTGAGGCTCTACAAATATCCTGTTTCTCATCATTCTTTTGCCTGTGGATTTTAGCAGCCATCAATGATTCTTATCAGCAAAAATTATAAATGTAATATTTGTCAAGTGGTGATTTTCCATCATTCTAACTATATTTATTCATTTGAATACCACTGGCAGGAAAATTGTCTCTTCTTCCCCATCAATTTAATTATTCAATTATTTATAACAGTATGGACTCAGGGATAGTTATTTTAGTCAGTGAGTTATAATCCATTACTATCATTATTTTGTTGTTCAGATTGTTCCAAATTTGGCCATTGGGAGCTCATTCAAGTTGGTTCTGCGTATTAACATTTTTCTAAAGAGGAAAAAGAATATGGACACCATTCTGCTTATTTAATGCTATGTAACAAACCCAAAACTCAGTGGCTCAAAACGACATTATATTATTGTTTTCTGTGCTTCTGGGGATACACCGAGTTAGGTGTTTTTCACTTGGAACCCCTCAAATAGCTGCAGTCAAACAGCTGCTAAGACTGCTGAAGGCCTCTGTCCTTACGTGTTTGAAGACTGGCCAAGAATTTGGAAAACATGAGGGCTCATCAGGTACTTCTTCCTCCATGTCGTTCCTTCACATGGCTAGTTAGACTTCCTCACATTATGGCCGTCTCAAAATAGGTGGACATCTCACATGGTAGGTAGTTTCTGCCAGGGCAAATGTCCCAAGGGATTCAAGTGGAAGCTACAAGGCTCTGGAAAACCTAGCCTCAGAAGTCATACATCATTACTTCTGCTGTATTCTGTTGATGAGAGCAGTTATAGGTCAGTGGATTCAAGTTTGGGAAGTTGGGGGCCTGGCCTCCTCCTCTCAATGGGGGAATGGGCTGCACAAAATGGAGAGAAGAAATTGATGATGACATCTTAGAGACTAACCGCTATACACACCTAGTTTTGATTTAAATTAGTTTAATTTTAATGTCATTTTTATGTTTAAATACATAAAACTAAGAAATATTCTTTATGCTTACAGGGCTTAGGAATTGTACAGTAATACAAGTTAAATGCAAGGAAAAATTCCCATGTATTTTTGATTAACAAATATTAATTTAACATGATAGTTGATGTTGCCTCACTGAAACCAAACTTCTGCTTAGGATGTGGTCCTGAGTGCTGCAGAGATTGAGGTTTTGAATCTGACACACCAAAACCTCATCGTTTAATTAATTACAAAGCCTCTAGGTATACTGCACATTATGAAATCATTTACTGATGGAGGGAGATGGATGGGGTCGAGGACAGAAAAAATAGTAAAACTCATGTCTGTGGTTGTGAATTATTCTTTAGAGATTTTATGAAGGTCCCTCAGCATCAGGAATTTATTCTTTTTGTGATTCTGTAACTGACTAGTTGCATGTAGTCACAGGTAGCATATATAATAAATACAGGTCTCCACTGTCAAGGAACTTACAAACTATTTCTCTGTAACATAAGGTACTACCAGCCTGAACTTTCTTTTAAAATCTGACAAAGGACAAACTTTTTTTTTTTTCTGAATAAAAATTTTTTTAAGACAAATTAAGGACTGACCTCTGGTCCTTGTCTTCCACGAACGGTGTCATCAGTCAGAGTCCTGTGCTGTGAACAACGCGGTCCTTCTGCTCAAACAAATAAGCACAACTGTTCCTGTCAGATGGCAGGCGTCCAGTGCATCCAGAAGTCACTGGAGCAGGTGTGATTGTGGTAGACGCAAAAATAACTAGAGAAGAGCAAATGAGCACAAGTTCCTTAATGCTCTGCTGAGTGCTGGGAAAGAAGGGAAAATAAAAGTAGCCAGAGAAAGTCTTTCTCGCCATACTTGTGAATAGGGGAAGGGGTAAAGCAGGGGGAAAGCACAGGACTGTGAAGGGAGGCATTGGGAACTGGGGTTATTAACGTGGATGCCCTCATTTCTAAATCGAATTATAAAAAGAAAAAAAGACTCTCCACTTGTGGTTTGAGGTTTGGGGGAAATGTATTAGGCAGTTATTGTTAATAACTTGGTCTCTCAGTGAGAGGAATAAAGGCAAGTGCTTTGAGCCAAGTGATTATTGTGATGTGACTCTAGGAGAAGGGGCCAGCCTGTGGAGGAAGCAGCATGCATTGTTCTAGGCACAGGCTGCTCTGAAAATATGGAAAGATGTACCTCAGAAAGAAGAGAAATAGTTTAGGAAAATAATGGGGCTTTTTCCTGTATCAGATAGACCTGAGACTATCCCAGTTTCTCTACTTACCAACCAGGTGATATTTGGCAAGTCGCTGAATCCTCTGATACCCTAGTTTTCTTTTCTCTAGGGTGGTGATTTAGTGATTACGTCATAGGATTCTTTTGACATGGAAAATGCAAAATGTTTAGCCTTTCTGTCCCTAGATACCAAATGCCACCTCGTCATTGTGACAGCCACAGTGCTCCTCAGTTTTAAATTCTACCTAGAGGAGCACTGTTAACCCCCAGTTGAAAACCTCTGGACTAGACTAGATATTTATTTCTTTCATAAGAAGGGATATATTTCCAGATATTAGACTGATCACATACTATAGTGCACAACTCCCACACTTAATCCTTAGAAATGATAGAAAAAGTAATTTAACTAATGCATAACTTCTTTCTTTTGCAATACATTGACTCCTTGGTGGACCAGAAATTGCTAAAATGGAAGATTAGATAGGCGATGAAAGCGATGGTCTCAGATACACACGTTCAGCTGTGAGGTGCCTAATAAATAGTGGTCCTCTTTGCTCCTTGAGTTCTGAATCAATTGAGAATAAAGTCAATGGGCTAAGACTCGAAATTAAATATTTCACTTGTTAAACTGATATTGGAGAATGTGGCTTAGGGACAAATGAGTTTCTGAATATGCGAATGAAACAGACTTACCAGCCAGTTGTGGCAACACCGGACTGGGGCAGACCTTCCTACATTGAAAAATGTGGTTGATGCCCTCGTAGCATCCATAATATGGCTGAGTGGAGAGGACCCCATGATTTCCACAGGCAGAGCCATTTTGGGGTGAGAAGAAAAAGGAAGGCACTGGGTTTGGGTTGCCCACATTATTCCGAATACCTCAGTCAATTTCCTCCCCTCTAGGAGAGGGATATTGAAAAGGATGGGACAGACCAGGAGTGTTAGAACTAGCGAAGCTTCCTTCATGTGGAGGAAAGATCACAAGTTGGGAAGAATCATTTTTCTCTAATGATTACATAAGAATTAACTGTTGCGAAGGCAAGAGGGCACCATGCCTGGAATGAGTGGATATAAAGAGCATGAGGGTGGTCCAAGGGCAAATGAAAGAATGGGTAGTTATATCATTAACAGAAGAGAAACGGGTGGACCCTTGCATATCTCCCTACTCCAACCTGGGTCGAACATCAGTGGTGGGGAGACTTGTTATAAGATGGAGCCTGATACGTGGTAGCTTATATGGGAAAGACAAGTTGGTGATATCCAAGTGGAAGAGGGAGTATCCCATGCAGAGACTGACGCCAGGGTCTTCATTGACTACATATTCAGCCCCCTATTCGCTCCTTCTGAAAACAAATGTGAATACAAACCAAAGAAGTCATTTCTTGACTTTCCTAACCTCCACCCTCAGATAGGCTGTATGTACTGATACATCCAGTTGTCTTACAGAAGACTATAAACTAATCCAAATAGCTATTAGTCTTCAAACATTTAAGGAAAGACACCATCACCAAAGCAAGGAAGAAAACTGAATGAATGGAAGAATCTCCTACAAAAAAAGAGTTGATTGAGGAAGCACATGTAGAATAAAGCGGATTGTGATTATTGGTTTTTTTGGTTCAGCATTCTGGCTACACAAAGATAATGGAACAATATCTTAGAGAACTAAGGGAAAACAACTTGCCACCTAGAATGTCATGCCAAGCCCCACTGTTCTATTCATGTGAGAAGAGAAAATAAAACTTTAAAAAAATTAGACTTTCCAGACACAGACCTCTCTGAGGAAAAGTAAAGATGGGTCTCAGAAACAAGAAAAATAATTTAGGAAAATAATGAAATATAAGAATCAATGCTACTTAGATACTTAAGGATATCTGCAGTCAAGATTAGAGATAAAAATTGAAAGGGGAGGAAAGAGTGAGAGAGAGAGAGAGGATATGAATAAATGAAGGAAGGAAGGAAGGAAGGAAGGAATATGGGGTCCAAGAAGTAGTGACTGTGACCAAGAAGATCAGTTAAACAAAGACAAGGGAACTCAGCAGTGCATCAGGCCTAGAGAGCAGTTAACCTAGATTAGAACAGGAGGAAGACGGGGACATGCAGATATCATGGACTTGATAGCCTGTGAGATTAGGAACTAAATCTGGGATGTAAGCAATTCAGCTGATGCAAAATAAATAAATGATAAAAGGAAAAAGTAAGAAACAGTATAAGAAATCTAAACAAGATATATTCTTTTTTTTTTTTTTAATTTAGTGAACACCTGTGCCCCACCCCCCTTTGATGAAGTGTCTGGGATGCTTGGTGTGGTGGGGAGAATGGGGCAGAGAACTTGCCCCTTTGTTTCTGTGTAAGGCTGAGGTCCAGCCAGCTGCTTCTCGGCTTCATGTACCTTCCGTAACCCTTTACTTTTGTTTTGAGGGCCTCTTCTTTTTTACTGTGGTAAAAAACACGTAACATAAAATTTGCACCTTAAGTATTTTTAAGTGCACAGTATAGAAACGTTAACTATATGTATATTGTCGTACGGCTGATCTCTAGAACTTTTTCTTCCTGCCAATCTGAAACGTTATACCCATTCAAAATTCAAAAACAACTCCTCCCACCTGCTCCCCTCAGCCCCCGGCAACCACCATTCTACTTTCTGTTCCCATATTTGACTATTTTAGAAATCTCACTGAAGTGGAATCATGTAACGTTTGTCTTTTTGTGACTGACTTATTTCACTTAGCATAATGTCCTCAAAGTTCATTCATGTTACAGCATGTGACAGGATTTCCTTCTTTTTTTAAGGCTGAATAATACTGTGTGTACATACCACATTTTCTTTATTCATCTGCCAATGAACGTTTAGGTTGTTTCTACAGCGTGGCTATTGTGAATAATTCTACAGTGAAAGTAGGTATGAAAAAATCTCTTCAAGATCCTACTTTCAATTCTTTTGGATATATATTTTCAATTCTTTGGGATTGCTAGATCATATGGTAATTCTATTTTTAACTTTCTGAGGAATCATCTTACTGTTACTGTTTTCCACAGTGGCTGTACCATTTTACATCCCTACCAAGAGTACACAAGGGTTCTGGTTTCTCTACAACCTCACCAACCTTGTTTTCACTTTATGTTTTTCGTTTTGTTTTGTTTTGTTTTTCTGATAGTGGCCATCCTGATGGGTGTGAGGCGAATCTCATTGTGGTCTTTTATGTCCATTTCCCTGATCACTAGTGATGTTGAACCTCTTTTGATATTCTTGTTGGCCATTTATACATCTTCTTTAGAGAAATGGCTCTTCAAGTCCTTTGCCCATTTTTAATCAAGTGATTTGTTCTTTTTGTTGTTGAGTTGTAGGAGATTCATTTTCCAAAAAAAAAAAAAAAAAGTGGCATTACTTGGAGAATCTAGACCACAGTTTCACAGTAGCTGCACTTAAACTGGACCATTAATCATTTTGTTTGTGTTAATTCAGCATTGTGGAAAAGTCTAGATGGAGGCATTTGATCCATCTTAAAGGCTCTTGTGTGAAGAAAGATTCTGTGAAAGAACCAAGTGCAACATTTCATGGATATCCAATTGCTGTAGACACTCAGCAAAAGATATGATTAAAATGTCACCAGTAGACGATCTGAATTCAGGTTATACAAAGTGATGTCAAAAGCCAAGCGTGATTTAGTAACTAAAAAGCAGTTGTTTGCCACTGAATGCCTAGTGGCAATATCCATAACTGCAAGGCCAGATGTTCAGACTCATGCTTTTTCTTGACATTTTCTCTGGTTTTTGATTTCCTGAGTGCTGTTAATCATATGCCCTCGATACGCCATGTTCAATCCGTTCTGTTAGCCTTTTATCATTTTAAACAGTTACAGATTATGTCTCCATGGAGTATGCTAGAAATGCCCTTATGTTGCACCAGCCTGTGCTTTATGAGATAAACAAATGAGTAATTCAAGCTTTGTAGCGAGTACGTTTGTTACATAAGAACCCAGTCATAATTTTTGAGTTGTCTGCCAATGCACATTCAATCAAAGTGTCTATCTGAAACAGTGATCGTATTTCATGAGCTGGGTAGAATAGTTTGTTATCCTATCTCTAAGAACGCCTTTTTTTCTTTTTTTTCCTTTTTACCTTTCCAGTTTTATTTAGGGAGTGGTGGAGCACAAAAGTTTAACTTAAGGTCAAAGTCAAGGTGCTGGAATCTAAATGCTGTGTTTTTCATTCCTGTTGTCTTGAAAGTTTAGAAATTTGTGCATGTACATAGAATATCGCTGGCTACAAAATATTGTTCTTTACTTTTCTTGAGGTTTTAAAAAGTGATAATAAATCTGAAAGTTTTGAAAAATCAATAACAGTATAAAATAATTATGAAATAATAGTTTTCTGGCCATCTAAAACGGTGATTTCCTGAATGTGGATATGTCCGCCTGTGTGTGTGTGTAACTGTATTGCGTGTGTGTAACTATTTCCACAGTCTGTTATACATTTAGATAAGGCTGGTGATACATTTTGTCCTGTAGCAAAGCTCTCTATTTGACTCTATGATCAAAAAGGAAAATGGCTTCAGAAGTAGCCATTCAAGTCTATTGCTTTGGGAAGTCATGTATGAGCAATCATGGGAATCTTCAAATCACACTGACTTATGTTTCCTGTGGAGACATTATTTTGTGATGTTTTTCTAACAGCGTTTATACCCATTTGTCATTTCTTTATGGAACAAAATGGCCATGAAAAGGAATATTATTAATTTGTGATGCTGATTGCATTCCATTTCAGCTGATTAAAGCCAGCTGGGACGCAGTACCCCAACGCTGTTTGTAAGAATCATGCCTGGCGTGTGCAGAGTTCATGAAAATCCTTAGCAATTTGTTAAATAATGTGCCAGGTGATAGCAATAGATTTGTAATATTTTAGAGAGGTCTATCTTTAATTCATGAATCTTTCAATTACCTTAAAAACTTATGCCATGGGGGCAACATTGTCTGACCCACTTATAGTTATTGCAAACTCTGTTTCCAGTTACAGTTTCAAAGTAGGCTGTTGCCATTGCCTGCTGTGTTCAACATTTTATTGAGACCGTTTTTCTTTGACTCTTGAATACCCAGGTAGTTACTTGTGATAGTTCTTTCAAATTTCTATTCTCTCATTTTAAAAATGAGCCCATGCTTTTTCAAAACCTTGCTCACTGATCAGCCAACGAGAATTAAAATATGCTAAAGGTATAACATCAAAAAAAACACCAGAGGGCTTCCCTGGTGGCACAGTGGTTGAGAGTCCACCTGCCGATGCAGGGGACGCGGGTTCGTGCCCCAGTCCGGGAAGATCCCACATTCTGCGGAGCGGCTGGGCCCGTGAGCCGTGGCCGCTGAGCTTGTGCGTCCTGAGCCTGTGCTCCGCAACAGGAGAGGCCACAACAGTGAGAGGCCCGCGTACAGCAAAAAAAAAAAAAAAAAACACCAGAGATTAGGAGGCAGAAATGTCTTTTTAAAAGTATCTTTCTTCTCTGCTAACTCTGAGATAAATCATAAGGCGTGGCAGTTGTTAATCAATTTTTACTAGACTAAGTTTCTCATGCTTCTACTATGACACACACAGTTAGGGGCTGGAAAGAGTGATATTGCTATCAAATGTCACTAAAAATGTCTCTTAAATATTAGGTGTTTCTTATCAATTATTTACAAAAAGAAGTACTATTTGATAGCCTGCTATGTACCAAGGTACCAGGGATAGAATGGAGAACAGGACACATGCAATGTTACCCTTGTGGGTCTTTTAATGATGTGATTATGTATTAAACAAATATATATATTTTTTTTCCTTTTTTTTAACATATTTAATTATTTATTTTTTAACGTCTTTATTGGAGTATAATTGCTTTACAATGGTGTGTTAGTTTCTGCTTTGTAACAAAGTGAATCAGCTATACATATACATATATCTCCATATCTCCTCCCTCTTGTGCCTCCCTCCCACCCTCCCTACCCCACCCCTCTAGGTGGTCACAAAGCACCGAGCTGATCTCCCTCTCACAAATATATTTTTAGCAATTATTATTCTGTGTTATACATGAAATGTTCAGAGTAAAATAAGTGAGTTTAATAATGTTGAGACTGGATAAAGGGAACTTGATTGGTCGAGAAGAAGAGACAGGATATTTCCAACAAAGGGAATGTTATGTGTTAATTTGTACGTAAGGACGTTGTTCAGTTCATTTGGAATAATTGAAATAGAACTGTGGTGACTATAGCTGGAAATAGAGTTAGAGTGTTTGAAGTAAAGCTACATCAGTGGAAAGGGAAGGAGGATCATACAGAAGCACGTAAGCCACTGTAATGTACTTAGGCTTTGTGATGAAAGCAATGAAACCAGTGTAGAGTGTCGGGCTCAAGAGTGGCATGATTAGATTTCTGTTTTAAAAAGACTACTCTGGCAGCAATGTGGAGAATGAGTTGGGAGGAAGGAAGGCTAGAGGGAGAGAGGCCAGGTAAGAAGCTATTTTCATAATCCAGTAAAGACAGGAGAGTGACTTTGATTATCAAGATGCCAGGGAGATGGAGAGAAAAGGATGTGCTGAAGAGATATTTAAAAAGTAGAATACCCAAGATTAATCAAATAGGGGAGTAAAAAGGAGAGAAGTATTCAGGACAACACTCAGGTTTCCAGCTTGAGCAAGGACAGCATTGATGGTGATGGCCACTAGTGAGTTAACCTTTAGAGTGGAGCAAGATGCAGAGAAGATCTTTAATAGAACTGTGAACATGTCGTGTTTGCATAGCCTGAAAAAATACCCCAGAGGAGGTGCCTGGTAGATAGCTAGGGCTAAATGGAAAGGTCTGAGCTGCAGATTCAAACCTGGTAGTCAGTGGTGTCACTATTGGTAATTGAATCCTTGGGATTGGATGCGATCTGCTAGTCTCAAAGAGAGAGAGAGAGAGAGAGAGAGAGAGAGAGAGAGAGAGAAAGTATATTAAGTGAGAAGAGATGAAAGCTCAAGACCAAGCCCTGAGGAACTCCAGCATTTAAAGGGCAAGTGGCAGAACATCGTATGAGTTTAGGTGTCACTTAATAACTTAAGTAACTAGCAAGGTATGCTTAACATTGAACATCAAAGTCATATATTTGGTATTTTTTGGTTTTTTTTCTTTTCTGTATTGAAGTACAGTTGATTTACAATATTGTGTTAGTTTCAGGTGTACAGCACAGTGATTCAGTTATATATATTTTTTCAGATTATTTTCCCTTATATAGGTTATTACAAAATGTTGAGTAGAGTTCCTTGTGCTATACAGTAGGTCCTTGTTGCTTATCTATTTTATATGTAGTAATGTATATATGTTAACACCAAACTCCTAATTTATCCCTCCCCCCTTTCCCCTTTGGGAACCATAAGCTTGTTTCCGTGATATATATATTTTAACTGCCATCCAGTGAAGTACTGTATTTTCAGCAGGACACATACAGTATTTCTGAGACTACAGGCAAGTCATGGCCTCTAAAACTTCAGTTTATTTGTTGGTAAAATTAAAGGCTACCCAACTGTGCATAAGCAGAGTAGATTATCACTTTCGCAGACATTTTTACTAGGGATGATTTCTTTCCAGCTAAATAGAAAACAGTTCTGATAGAATGAGGCATTGGATGAGTGAGTCTTGATAGAGGTTAGGAAACAGACAAAATGTAGAAGATTAAGAGTATGGGACTCTAGGTGACTTGCAGCGTAAGGACCCTGAACACAAGGGAGGTAGAGGGGAGACCCAGATGTAGCTAAGACAACTAGGAGATGGGAAAGCATGGACATAAATGTTGCCAACTGCAAGTTTATTTTAAGGATGGCCCTTTAATCATACTGATAGTTTTCTTTTAATCCTCCCTAAAAACCACAAAGCACCAAAGAGTTGCATTATTTATTCTATCTTCAAAGCAGCACTTTGCCTAAAAAGGGAAAGGAAAAGAGAAGGGGGAAAAAAAGCATTTTATATAATTATAAGGGAAAGATGGATTCTGAATGCTAGTCAGGACAAAACAGAGCCTCTGCTCTCTTTTCTCATCTGCCTGCCTGATCCAGATGAAGTTAATGGACAGATGAATCATATGAGATGAACCGTAGTTGCTTCTGAAAGTCTGCATGTTTGAATGTGTCTCTTTTTAAGGAGGACAAAAACTTTTTTCCCTTCCCACTCAAAAACAGTTTGGTTCTGTTGGGATTTCAGGAACCTGAGCTGGCTCATGCGTTGAATAACTTAATCCTCTCAGCCTTAGAGACTCTTTTAACCAGTCTTGTTCTTAAAGTCATTGTCTCATGGTTTATGGGGCTTACCTAGAGTGGGATTGACAGGATTCAAAATTCCTGCCATCACTGCAGGCCTCGTTTGAGGCAAATGTCCACCAGTGGGTCCTGACATGTAAATTGCTGAGTATGTGTCATGTGTCTCTGACCCTCCGCCCACAGCTCATGGAAGCAGATCTCGGCATCCTATTTGAAGCCAACTAAAGCAGTGCTTCTCAAACTAGGCTAAAGGTTAAGCTCTTTGTGGCAATGCTTTAAAATGTTCAGAGCAATAAAAAGTGTTCAAGACAAAAATAAGGTCTTGTCTTTAAAAGAGATTCCTTAAACAATTCAATAGAGTTAAACAGGCTTTTTTTTATACTGTAACATTTTAGAGCCTTCAGTATATAAGTCTGTATTGTGAGTTTCCAACAGGTAGATTTGGTACGAATTTTCTGTAGCTCTTTTGAAGGCAGAATAAACTCTGATTAACATCTCCTAGAATCATTGTCCCCTGGAATACAATACAAATGTTGAGTTATCCATAAAAAGGACTAGGTACCTATGAATTGGCCTAGGTCTGGAATTCTGTTCAATTTAGATGTTCTGTGTTAGTCAGTGACTAATGTCAGACTCTCATTTTTGGAAAGACAGAGATGCAGAGTTGGAAGGAAGTCAGGAGTATGTGGAGATGCGGATAGTTAGAAGAATGGTCAGAAAAAACTGAGTGATAACAGTGGAATGCTAACTTAGGGAGACACAAGCAGCCTCATCTGAGAGTTTAGCAGCTTGTGTCAGTTACCAGAGTTACTGTTAGATGGTTCCTGTTGCTGTTGGCATCTGGTTGGGGGTGAAGCTTTGTCCTAATTCTCCACAAGGCCAAGTGTTTGGCTATGAACAGTGAGTGGTCTATGCATCCCGGCTTCCCTGTGTACCCTTCACTGCTCTAACCAACCAGGCTCCTTTTCCTAAAAAGCTGGAGTGTGTCCAGAGCAGGAGGTGACTCTATATGGTATCCTGGACAAGGGCCTGGATTTCCCCCAAAGAATCACTGGAGTGACGAGTCTATTCTTCCAGACTTCCTAGAGCCCATTGTAGATGAGGTAGTTTGTCTTCAGGCCTGGCACTCTTTATCAGCAAGAATCCATCTGGATTCTTCCTCTTCATTTTTCTAGATAAAGGCTTTTCTAGATAAAGGCTTTTCTAGATAAAGGTAAGTAAATATGTATGAATACATATACATATATCCATTCACAACTATAATATAAAATAAATTTTTAAAAAAGCATCATGTGAAACTAAAAATATGAAAAAAATACATATGAATAGAAAGGATCTTATATACTTACTTCTGCCAAATAAAATAGAGGCTTCAACCACATAGAAGCCTTCCTTCAAACTTTTCAGAATCCTTATTTTACATACTGCAGGAGATTCCACATATGGTTGCAAAAGAGGTAAAGTATATTTTGGAAGAATTAGTAGGCTGTAGCTACAAGAAAAAAAATACAACACATTTAAATCAATTTCTGTGTCACTTTTTATTAGAGAAGGGCAATCTTCCAGCCATATGGTCTGCTTTTCCAGCCCCCCAACTGGGTCTGATGTCTGATCTTTCTTCTCTGTCTCAGACTAATCGTGTTTGTAGCTACATGGCTGGTCCTAAAGGCAAAGCTAGTATTTCTTTCCCTTCCGCTTCCAGACAACTATATGCATCCCTCCACTGAAATATTTCGTTACATTGTTATTATAGTTATTTGTTTATATATTTATCTTTCC
Organism: Tursiops truncatus; assembly: GCF_011762595.2. Taxonomy (NCBI): domain Eukaryota; kingdom Metazoa; phylum Chordata; class Mammalia; order Artiodactyla; family Delphinidae; genus Tursiops; species Tursiops truncatus. The sequence continues at coordinate 91,736,955 of NC_047040.1, read as the reverse complement.
CATGAGATGATGAGCTTCTTAAGGGCTGGTGTAGTGTCTTACTTGCCTTTGCCATTCCCACAGCTTCGTAGATCTTGGGTGTTGAATGCATGAATATAATTAATACAATCAGAAAAGAACTCCTTACTCTGGATATCTTAATTCTGATAACTGTGTAATGCACAGCACGTTACCTTTGAAAAATCTCTCTTTTAAGAAGAAAAGAAATTGATTAAATACCGTGCAGGTAGACTGTTGGGAAGAACCAATAACTTAGAATCTTATTCATAGTTTGACCAAATGGATGGATTTTTCTTTAATATTCATATATTCAAATCCTCTGCTCAGCAATATAAAAATCATATATTGTTACATTTAGATTCTTTCTGTTATATATTTTACTATAATTAATTAGTTTTATACTTTTCTCCTTTTAAATAACATAGGGTACATCTAGCAGGTAGGAAATAGCCTCAAGTTAAGAGTTTTGCATCAGGTTTTATCATTGCTTGTGACTGAGTTGTTTGGTGGTTGCCTTTATGGTTACATATTCTATTACGAAATCTATGGTAATCTTGCATATTTTTGGTAGCTGTGAAATTTAGAATCAAGGTGGGACTATTTTTGTTCAAAAAACATCTCATAAACTCAGTCCTATTTTGATTGATGTTTGAATTTCAGGTCCCTCTGGGTATCTGAGCAGTCATTTTTTCTGTGTCTTGATCATCTAATCAAAAGGGAATATTCTAAATGCATTTTCATTTTGCCTGAAATTAACAGTGAGGCTTCAAGCAGATGTTATGAGAGACAGGAAATAACTGTTAAATAAAAAGAATAACAAGGGACTACTGCAGTCTAGCAAGGAAATGGCAAAGTAAACAACCAAATAAAAAAAAAATTAGTAAGCAGTCACTGTAAGTATCTTTAATAGATTTATTTGGAATGATTCGAGTTTTTGATGGTTTGTGAAAGGAGTAATCATGAATGAATTTCAGACCTCAAATATTTATGGTTTTTAAGAAGAGCCACAAACTTTAAAGCTTTTTAAGTGCCTCATGTTCTTAGGGTAGGTTTTATTTTTGCTGGAGCCAAAGCAATAAAAATAAACCAGTTGCCATCAGCTCTAACATTGAAACGTGGATGGTCATTTAAGTACCACAAGGCCCAAAGATCAGAATGGTCCATGGAAGTTGTGTTACAAAAAAAGTAATATTGCATGATTGATATTTATTTTACATGAACCGAATGACACACTCATAAGCAGGAAGATTTCCATAAAATAAAGGAATTCTTTTGTAAGGATATATTTTAACACCAATATATTCTTCTAAAAGTAAAATCTGCTCAAGACAAGATGAAAAGTGTACGAAATATCAGTTCACTATCAAGAAAAATAAATATATGTTTTCTCAGACACACGTATCTGGGAAGGGAGTAGAAGTATGGTTAAGGTTAAAACATACTAATAGACAATTCCCAATTCATGAATGCTTTTAAAAATCAGCATGGACTTTCCAAAGAGTTGCAAATATAGTCACACGATTAATTTTTTAATTAATTGGTCCCCTACAAAGGCAGAATGACCAGTGGTTCAGAACCCAATCTCTGGAGTCAGACTTCCAGGCTTTGAGTCCTAGCTCTGCCCCATAACAATACCTTGGAAAGTTAAATAACTTTTTTGTTGCCTCTGTTTTCTTCTCTATAAAATGGAAATGATAATAGCATCCAACTGTAGTGTTTAGAATGGTACCTGGCACATGGTAAGCACTCTGTAAAGTTAACACTATGCTCTTTGCCCACCTGTTTTATCTTATTTTTTTCTGAAAATTATAGAGGTGGTAGTCTGTCATGCACATCCAAACAGGGAAAGAATGGGCATCTGTGAAGTCCACTGCAGGCATGGCTTCTCAGTGACGCAGGGACTTCCTGTTGAAGGCTAGTCTACTGTGGTGATCCTGTCATGTTAATCCTCACTGAGTATCACTGGGCCACCGGGGTTCTTAGTGTGAAGACAGTTCTGCAGTCCCTAGGGTGAACTCTGACCCAAGGGAGCACTGTAGTGGGTTACCAGTTTTGCATATCTTTATGCTCAATACTTTTATTTCTCACACATATCCACATCTGAGGGCTATACCAGGCCTACAGTGTCCATTCAGGACTGAGTACCTGAACCAGCAATTCATGGGTTAAAACTTCCCCTCTTATCTCTATAGGAATCAACGTTAGAGGTTAGACACCTTTCCTCCTAAATCGTCAAACAGCAATCATCTGATGACATTTCTTTATGATCCTGAACAACAAGGCTTCCCTTCCAAAGGAAAGCTATTTTCAAGTCCAAAAAGGTATCAGTAGTAGAGTATTACATTAATAGCTCCTAGTGAGTCTTATAGCGTAATAATCTATGTCCTTGGTATAGTCCCCTCCAACATTGATTCTGTGCTTATGCATGTGACTTGCTGTGGCTAATAGGATATCTGTAAAGATGACAGAAGCATAGATTTTGTAAGAGCTTGCCCATTGGGACTTGCCCTCTTAGATAGCTACCATCATCACTTGAGGAAGTCTTGTATTCCTTCAGGGTGCAAAATCACATGGAAAAGAAGCCCAGCTCTCCCATTTGTGACAGCTCAGCTCAGCCTCTAGCTGACCCTCCAGCTGAAAGCAGTCCCATGAGTGAGCCCAGGCAAAACCAGGAGACTTCCCATGCAACCCATAGTTGTGAGCCATTGTTTTGGGGTAGTTTGTATGCAGAAATAGGTAATGGATACAGTGTCAATGCCTCCTATTCAAGCTACAGTACTTTCAAATACTTCTCTCCCTAGTTAAGACACACACATGCACACTTTTATTCTGGAGTAGAAGACATTGTTAAAATTGTCTTGCAAATACATTATGTGTTTTTAAGAAATGTGTTTTTTAATTATACTGTCAAAACATATTATTGACATTATATGTACATGATTCACTAAATGTAAGACTTAGTAAATGCCCAGGAAAAGATTTTACTGGGTATTAAGAAAAGTAACCCTTAAAAAAAATGTGAAGAGAAAAAAAAATATTAAAAAATTGACAATTAAACATTGTTTAATGCGCTTATACTTCAAAAATATCTATTTCCCCATTTAGAAGCAAATGACCACATGCTGTGAAGCTTGGTGGCCATAGGTATGAATCTTGGAAGTTCCATTTACTAGGTTTTGATTTGGGGAAAAATAATAGACTTTTCTGAGCTTTAATTTGTTTGCCTACAAACCAAACACTATATTATCTAAAGGATTGTTGCAAGTGCTAGACAGCGATTTCCTAAGGCATGTAGCAAAATGTTGAGCCCTTGTCTGCTATGAACAATTATATGCCCAAATAAATGGACAACCTAGAAAAAATATCAAGTTCTTAGAAATGTACAATCTCCCAAAACTGAGCCAGGAAGAAATAGAAAATATGAACAGACCAATTACCAGTAATGACATTGAATCAGTAATTTAAAAAAAAAAAACTCCCAACAAACAAAAGTCCAAGACCAGATGACTTCACAGGTGAATCCTTCCAAACATATAGAGATGAGTTAACACCTATCCTTAAACTATTCCCAAAAAATTGCAAAGGAAGGAATGGTTCCAAACTCATTTTACAAGGCCAGTGTCACCCTGATACCAAAACCAGAAAAAGATATCACACACACAGAAAAAATTAGAGGCCAATATCGTTGATTAGCATAGATGCAAAAATCCTCAACAGAATATTAGCAAGCCGAATTAAACAATACATCAAAACACTCATACGCTATGATCAAGTGGGATTTATCCCAGGAATACAAGAATTTTTCAAAGGCTGTAAATCAATCAATGTGATACACCACATTAACAAATTGAAGGATTAAAAACCATATGATCATCTCAGTAGATGAAGAAAAAGCTTTTGACACAGTTCAACATCCATCTGTGATAAAAATTCTGCAGAAATTGGGCATAGAGGGAACATACTTCAACATAAGAAAGGCCATATATGACAACACACAGTTAACATCATACTCAACAGTGAAAAGCTGAAAGTGTTTCCTCTAAGCTCAGGAACAAGACAAGAATGCCCACTCTTGCCACTTTTATTTAAAGTGGTGTTGGAGGGCTTCCCTGGTGGCGTAGTGGTTAAGAATCCACCTGCCAAGGCAGGGGACACGGGTTTGATTCCTGGTCCGGGAAGATCCCACATGCTGCAAAGCAGCTAAGCCCATGCACCACAACTACTGAGCCTGCGCTCTAGAGCCTGCTAGCCACAACCACTGAGCCTGTGTGCCACAACTACTGAAGCCTGCGTGCCTAGGACCCGTGCTCCTCAACAAGAGAAGCCACCGCAGTGAGAAGCCCACGCGCCGCAACGCAGAGTAGCCCCCACTCACCGCAACTAGAGAAAGCCCACGTGCAGCAACAGAAGACCCAACACAGCCAAAAATAAATAAATAAGTTTAAAATAAAAATAAAAAATAAAGTGGTGTTGGAAATCCTAGCCACAGCAATCAGAGAAGAAAAAGAAATAAAAACAATCCAAATTGGAAAAGAAGAAGTAAAACTGTCACCGTTTGCAAATGACATGACACTATACATAGAAAATCCTGAAGACACCACCAGAAAACTACTCTAGCCCATCAATTAATTTGGTAAACTTGCAGGATACAAAATTAATATACAGAAATCGGATGCATTTCTATACACTAACAACAAACTATCAGAAAGAGAAATTAAGGAAATATTCCCATTTACAATCAAAATAAAAGACCTAGGAATAAACCCACCAAAGGAGGTAAAAGACCTATAAATCCAAAAACTGTAAGACATTGATGAAAGGAATTGAAGACAACACAAATGGAAAGATATAGTGTGTTCATGGATTGGAAGAATTAATATTGTTAAAATGACCATACTACCCAAGCAATCCCCAGATTCAGTGCAATCCCTATCAAAATACCCAGGGCATTTTTCACAGAACTAGAACAGATAATTTTAAAATTTGTATGGATACACAAAAGACCCTGAATAGCCAACAGAATCTTCAGAATGAAGAACAGAGCTGGGGGAGTCATGCTTCCTGACTTCAGACTATACTACAAAGTTACAGTAATCAAAACCGTATGGTACTGGCACAAAAACAGACATATCTATCAATGGAACAGAATAGAGAGACCAGAAATAAACCCACACACATAGTCAATTAATCCAAACAAAGGAGGCAAGAATATACAATGGAAACAAGACAGCCTCTTCCGTAAGTGGTACTGGGAAAACTGGACAGCTACATGTAAAATAATGAAATTAGAACATTCTCTAACACCATATACAAAAGTAAACTCAAAATGGATTAAAGATCTAAAGGTAAAACCAGAAACCATAAAACTCCTAGAAGAAAACATAGGCAGAACACTCTTTGACATAAATTGTAGCAATATTTTTTTTTTGGATATATGCCTCCTGAAGCAAAGGAAATAGAAGCAAAAATAAATAAATGGGACCTAATTAAACTTAAAAGCTTTTACGCAGCAAAGGAAACCATTGACAAAACAAAAAGACAACGTACTGAATGGTAGAAAATATCTGCAAATGATATGATCAACAGGGTTAATATCCAAAATATACAAACAGCTTATACAACTCAACATCAAAAAAACAAATAACATGATTGAAAAATGGGCAGAAGACTGTAATAGACATTTTTCCAAAGAAGATATACAGGTGGCCAACAGGCACATGAAAAGATCCTCAACCTCATTAATCATCAAAGAAATGCAAATCATAACGACAGTGAGCTATCACCTCACACCTGTCAGAATGGCTATCATTAAAAGGACCACAAATAACAAATGTTGGCGAGGATGTAGAGAAAAGGGATCCCTTGACACTGTTGGTGGGAAGGTAAACTGGTGCAGCCACTATTGAAAACAGTATGGAAGTTTCTCAGAAAACTGAAAATATAACTACGATATGACTCAGCAATTCCACTACTGGGTATTTATCAAAAAAAAAAAATAAAGATGTTAAAAAAAAAAAGAAACAGACTCACAGATATAGCGAACAAACTAGTGGTTTCCAGTCAGGAGAAGGAATGAGGGAAGGACAAAAGGATTAAGACAGACAAACTACTATGTAAAAAAATAATAAGCTACAAGGACATATAGTACAACACAGGGAATATAGCCAATATTTGATAACCATGAATAGAGTATAAACTTTAAAAATTGTGAATCACTATGTTGTACACCTGAAACTTATTTAATATTGTATATCAATTATTCCTCAAAAAAAAATACTGGGCCTTCAATGTCTTAGTAGTTGTTTAGTAAGTTCTCTCTTCTTCCTATTTCTATTTGCTAGTGTTGAGGACATCTGGACATACTTTAAATGAAACCACTGGAAATAATTCCTGTTTGAAAACTATATTTGGAGAAAATGGATATTCTAATTTGTCTCTCTTTTGAGCACTAGTGCAGCTCCAGTGCTGCTACCCCACTCTCTAATCTTTCTAATCAAGACATTGATCAACAGTGCTATAGGATGAGACAGATAATAGTGATGAAAGTGCAGTAGCCCCTGTAGTAACTGTTGGAAGAGCTATAATTCACTCTGCAGCTCACTCTATTCGCACCTGTTAGAATATTTCAGATGGTGAGGTTTTAGCCTGTGCTTCAAATACTTCCCTTCTAAGTGTGCATTTTAATCTTACCACTTTTTCACATTTCAGAGCAGAGTATTTCTCCATTTATTCCCTTGTGCCTTTGCCCCGATACTTTCTTTTTCTTAATGTTTTTTCTTTGTTTGTTTGTTTTCCTGGCATAAGTGAGCATTTGTGCCCTTGGGTACCAATCCTGAGATGCTGCCTATTTCAAATATCAGAGAACAAGTAAAGCAAGCTTCTTGTGCAGGGTAGAAGTCTCTTTAGTCAGTTTTTTTTTTTTAACCTAAAAGGAATTCTGAGATTCCTACTGAAATTTCCTCAAGGACATGTTCCCTGAAAAGACACATCTTTTAAATTGCTAGCCAAGATTCTAATGAGAACCTTATTCCTCTTTCTCTTATTTTATGAAATGGTTCAAATAGACCTAACCTTTCAATCTCATGTAATAGCATCTGTGATAGTATTTTTGGTCACAATTAAGGTCTGATTTATTTTTTTTTAATTTATTTCATTTGCTTTATTTTTGGCTGCATTGGGTCTTTGTTGCAGCACGCAGGATTTCTCTAGTTTTGGCGAGTGGGGGCTACTCTTCGTTGCAGTGCATGGGCTTCTCATTGTGGTGGCTTCTCTTGTTGTGGTGCAAAGGCTCTAGGCGGACAGGCCTCAGTAGCTGCAGCACGTGGGCCCAGTAGTTGTGGCTCACGGGCTTAGTTGCTCTGAGGCATGTGGGATCTTCCCAGACCAGGGCTTGAACCCGTTTCCCCTGCATTGGCAGGCGGATTCTTAACCACTGCGTCACCAGGGAAGCCCCAAGGTCTGATTTAATTTGCAGTCAGTAAATGACTTTGATGTAAACTTACTACAACTACAAAAAAAAATGTTTATTTAAGAGTAGATATAACTATCCTAAATTAATTTGAAAAATATCTTAAACAGTGCCAAACATGTTATTGGTTTATGAAAGATAACATCCCAGGAAACAAAGGGAATATGTTCTGGAGAGCAGCTCTCCAATGAGCAGCCCTGCTGGCAGCTTTAGTGACTTTCAGCATTCTGCTTGTGGTGTTACTTGTCACCACATAGAGCTTTGAGGGAAGTGAGAGCTCTCGGGAGTTGCTTGTAGACCTATTGAGAGCAGAAGCCATATGTTATACTTCAGATACCTTCGGTGCCAAATGCAGTATCTCGAATTTAGAAGGTGCTTAGTAAATACTTATTCAGAGGGTGACTATTTCAACGGGGTTTTGGTAACTTTTCTCAGACATCTTAACATGATCAGCTTTCGTAAACCGTTTATATCAATGTCTTTGGTTGTAAATTCATGGACTTGTGGGTTCTCTGGGTGCCTGCAGCTATTTTCAAAGAAGGTTTTTACTTACGGACATTCATCTCATATCCTAAAACACACATTCCTTTGCTGAAAGTAGACAAAAAAATTCCACAGATTCCCATTACCTGTAGGGACCAAAGCCCTTAATAGGGCATTCAGGGCCTTCCACAATTTTGCATGTACTTACTTTTATAGTCTTGTTTCCTACAGAAACTTAAGGTTTTAGTCAGAGGAGGGCTAATTAGCCATGCCATTCCTTCTCTGTAGGATCTCTCTCTTCCCCATGTTATCAGGCAAAATTGTATGCATCCTTCCTGGTCCTCGGAAGGGGATTCCTCCAGGCATTTCAGCCACAACTCTGTCCAGAGGTGGGGGGACCTGCAGAGGGGGATGGACTGGGACTTTGACAGGTTGTATTTAAAAGAGAGACCTGATGGGGCTTAGCACCAGGATACAGAAAATAACTGCTTTACATAAAAATGACATGCGGGTTAAATGAAAGCAAAGGGGAGTCAGTGTCAAGGCATCAGAGCAGAGGAAAAAGAGGTGAAATCTAGAGGGATTACGTGGAAGTTTAAACTCTGTCACAACCAAGGAAGGCCACCGAGAGGCGGGTGGGTGTTTTCAAGATAGGTTCTCATTGAAGGTGGGCAGTAGGACAGAGGTGCAGGATGCTACAACAGGCCTCTGGCCTTTATCTGGTCTGGATTTACTCCAGACCTACCATTTGAAGAGGAATGATAACCTATGGGCTCTTGTAACTTTGGACACTTGGAAGAACATTCAGTCCCCTCTGGGGATCCATGAACTTCTAGGAAAACAAGCCGTATGCCAGGTACTCTTGAGTTGTATGTGTGATATATCTCTCCTGCTCTACTGTAAGGTCCTGTGTAGATTCTGGGGTTTGTTCTAGATTTATCTTTCTATCCTCCCCACAACCCTCGGACTCCACAATCACAAACACATACAAGTCCCCAAGACAGTTGGTACTCAAACTATTTTTATTGAAATAATGAATAAATTAATGAATAGGTGATTCACTTGTAATATAGGACTCTTAACATGAAGTCCAGTACGAAATATAAAAGCAGGCTTAAAATATGTCTGGCAGGGCTACGTGAAGTGAGTAACTGCAAATTTTTTAGGCTTAGATAATGCTAAAAGTTACCCTGCCCAACAAGGACATGTTGAATTCTGTGAACCTTTTTGAAGTTCACATGAATATAGCAATGTCCTCAGAAACATTACCTCCTAACACGTGACATGTGGAATTGTAAGGCTGCAGAAAATGTGGATCTGTGGCTGACTGTTGGACATGAGGTCTAGCACTTCTGAGCCTCGTTTCCCTCTTCTCTGAATGGAGATAATTCCCTGCCTTATCTGTTTCCCAGAATTTGGGGTGGGATCAAATAAAATAATACCTATGGACATTTCTTGGTAAACTATCACATCATACAAATGTTACATTTCACTTTTACTGATACACACATTTACAGCGAGAGGAGTTCAAGGGCCTGCTATCTAGGGAATGAGCCTTTGATTTTTGGCCTTTTTCAGGTCTTTGCAAGATTTGAAAGAAAGTCCTATCAATGCCTAGTTTTATCTTGCTGATTGTATATCAGTAGGACATTTTGAAGGGAAGAAATATCATAAGGGGATGTAGCACACAGGTTGTGTTGGAAAGGGAAACTTTTGCATTACCAATTGTAATAATTCTTTAATATTTCATGGAGAATTACATGATGTAATTAGACTAAAAAGCAGACATTTTAATAGATTTACTTACTCTATTACAATAATAGAATATAGAATTTCCATAATTATTTTTACTTTTTATGTTATTTCCTTTGATATAATCTCTATTATATTTTCCTACCAAAAGCACTTTAAATTCTTTCTGAAGTCAACAGTAACAGAACTCAAAGTACGAATAGAGTATGAGAATTTTTGTTTTGCCTTTGCTACCGAAGTGAGGATATTTCATCTTCAAAGTTACTGTGTACTATTTCAGAATTAATCCATCTGGATGGATGAATAGATAAAATCTTGTAAAAATGACCTTTTTTTTTTCCTTTTTGCTTGATATTTTTCCCTGATATCCTTGCTTCAGGTAATCAGATTATTTGCTAGCCTCATATCCTTGTGCTATGGTTCACTGATATATCCCTTAGGCAGGCTGTGTAGAATAAAACAGATAGGTTATCAAGAGATCTGGATCCTAGACCCATTTTTCATTTTGATTACTTGTCTCAGCTTGGGCAGTCACCTTACATCTCTGGACTTTATTTTCCCCATGTATAAAAGGAGAAGATCAGCAGTAACCAGAGTCGCGAGCGTAAATCAAGTTAACACAAATGTGTTATTAGGGCGGGACAATGCAATTGACAATGACGGGGCTTGTGTAAAATTACAGAGGTATCACCCCTAAGGTATGTTTTTAGGTATTTTTAAATTCTGTGGACACCTACAAAGCAAATCTATAGGCTAGTTCAAAAGGCCACCAATTTTTAATCCTTGGTATGAGTCATCTCTGAATACCTTTCCAGCTTTAAAATTCTGTAATATTTATAACCTGTATTAGCCAACTCAGGCTGTCATAACAAAATGCCACAGACTGGGTGGCTTAAACAACAGAAATTTATCTTCTCACAGTTCTGGAGACTGGAAGTACAAGATCAGGATGCCAGTAGGATCAGGGTCTGGTGAGAAGTCTCTTTCTGGCGTGCAGATGGCTGCCTTCTACCTGTGTCCTCACATGGTCTTTCCTGGTTGTGGACACGTAGAGAGATATCTCTCTTCCTTTTCTTTTAAGACCGTTAATTCTATCATGAGGGTGCATCCTTATGACCTAATCTAAACCCAGTTATCCCCCAAAGACCTCATTACCAAATACCATCATATTGGGGGTGAGGTCTTCATGTTGAATTTTAGGGAACACAAATATTCAGTCCATAACATAACCCTTTTAGTGTGTCTGCCTGAAAATATTGGAAAGGGTTGGTTATGTAGTTAAAGGTTCTAAAGGACTCAAGGCTATTTTCCTTTGATGGTAGATGATTGAGAAGGAAGAAAAGCTTTCCTATATCTGAGGATTATGCAGAGAATGTGAGCGCATTGTTTTCTTTTGCTGTTAATGAAAGAAAAAGGAACTATCTCCCCAAAATTAAAGAGGGATGAATTTAGGATATATAAAATAAACATTATCTGAAAGTCAACCAAATCTCCAGATTACAAAAAAGTTAGAAAACTTTGTGCTAAGATTCCTTACCAAAAGACTAAGCTATTTGTTCTCCTCTTTTCTCCCTCATTTTTTTTCTCTTAAAATAAAAAAAAAAAGTGTGGATCACTTTTTTTAGGCATTTATCACTATATTTAGGCATTTATTTAACCCTTTAGGTTTCTCCTAGCCATATGAAAATTAAGTTATCAGTAAAGGGGGTATTAGGTAAATTAATACTGGATTCTTCTGCTAGCTTCCATTCAAGTGTTTGTAAAAGGGTAACATACAAATTCAATTGATTTTAGCGCAAACTCATTCTGTCCATGATGTCCTATTCAAATGTCTGTGTTTCATTCCAGACATATTTTTACTGTGCTAATTTAGACAATCAGAACTGAACATTATAGAGCCAAGAACATTTCACAGTTAAAAAAACAGATGTAATGAAAGTTTCCACCATTCGGAAAGTAACTTAAAAGGAAACTAAATTTTCATAACAACCCATTAGGTTGAAGACTGCGTGTTTTAACTCTATCCTGGTTCATTAATTCCTAATGCTTACTTACCCAGAAAATGTGTTCATTATGTTATTTGCATTTGAAATCCTGACCACAAAAAACTCCATTGTGTAATTTTCAGAATCTTCAGTTGTATTTATTTTTTTATTTGTTTATTATTGAAGTATAGTTGATTTACAACGTTGTGTTCGTTTCAAATATACAGCACAGTGATTCAGTTATGCATACATATATATCTATTTTTTCAGATTCTTTTCCCTTATAGGTTATTACAAAATGTTCAGTATAGTTCCCTGTGCTATACAGTAAGTCCTTGTTGGTTATTCATTTTATATATAGTACTGTGTATATGTCAATCCCAAATGAATGAAATAATGCCATTTGCAGCAACATGGAGGGACTTGAGATTATTGTATTAAACGAAGTAAGTCAGAGAGAGAAAGACAAATATGACATTTGGAATCTTCAATCATATTTAAATAGCAGTCTTTTAACTCTGCTTAGAATTTTTCACACTCACTCTCACTTTGATGTAGATTACTGAGTCTTCTTGGTTTCGTTGGTTCAACTTTTCTGAGAAAACAGGCTACTGGGAAAGTTGAATGTTAGCAGTACTTAAACGTGTTAAAGCCAAGTACTTCAAGAATATTTTTATCATTTTCGCACCCAGACCACCAACCATTTTCTTGGATGTTTTGGGTTGTACTTGCCCACTATCCTTCCTGGTTTTTGTTTTGTTTTATTTTGAAACAACTTCAGATAATGTACCTTTGCATCTCTTTTCCCCAAAAGGTTGCACAGTTTGGACAGAAGCAGATCCCTCACAGTCACTAATGAGTTTGTCTTGGATGAGAAGAAAATGAGATTATTTCGACTTGGTTTTGTTAACTGTAGTCAGCAGTCTCTCAAATTGACTTCTGGCATTATTTGCTTTAGCAAGCAGCAGGTTGGAGGAATAGACATGCCCTCAATAATAGAATTCATGTCCAGTGTCTCGGATTTGCACTGGACTATTTTTTTGTGACTTGTGAAATCAGAGATACAGAAATTAAAGCTACTTTCTTAGAAATAGAGAAATAGAAACAGGGAGAAAAAACCCCTGAGATTATGTGATTTTTAACCAGTAACCACTGGGGGTTGAATGTCCTGAAAAAGGCAGAATAGTTCTAAATAAGGAAGTGAACCAAGAACTTCTAAGTAAACAGCTACCTTTACCTTTCCTCACACATCAGTAATAACTATTCTCTCTTGGAAGCCCTGGTGTTCCTGCTAGTTCCTGTCTCATTATGAGCTGATAACCGTTGCATTTCATCTTCGTAAGTTTGACTTCTGTTATCAGCAGTTTTCTCTGCATCCTGTTCTAGTTTCTCCTTTGGAGGTTGAAAGTAAATTACATCTAACCAACCTCCTTTTCAACCAACCACGTAAGCTGTCAAAAGCCGAGGACTGGACTTCTTTTTTTGTGTTTTTAGTTCATAATGCTAAATAGAATAACTGGCACATAGTAAGCCATTAATAAATGAAATGCAGGACTAGCTGTTTCTGCTCTTTTCACAAAGTCAGAAGAAAAAAGAAACCTGCCACTTTTTGTTCTGTTGGTTTTGTTGAGAAAGATAAGAAATAAATAGGTGGAATACTAGAGTACCAAAATACAGAATTGTGCTCCCTTGTATTATATTGGCCAAAGGAGGAAAATTGAAAGGCTTTGTATGTATTTATGATACATATTCCAGTATATTATACATTTGATTCAATATACTATTATATATACTTGTGAGAGTATTTTTAAGTGTTAGATTTAATCTGTTTTAATCACTCCCTCATTCATTTTAATTTTTATTTTTATCAGATGTATACATGTCCATAATTTGGAGGGTCAAATAGTTCTACAACAAAACTAAAAAATTTAAATAATCTGTGATGTTTGCCTCCATTTGCCCCTCCCCAGAGTCAACTACTGTCATTTATTCTAACTAATTAAGTTGTTTTTTGAGCCATGTCTCCAAAAACTGTGTTTGGTTTGTGGCTTCTTCTATTTTCAAATTTAAGCATTAACTATTGCCTTCCCACTATGAATTATAAAGATGGAGCTCTCTTGTCTCACCCTGCCCTAACTAGGCAGGCACAATTCCCATTACCCCGTACAGTAATTATGTAATTTTATTAGATCAATATATTCAATGTTTATATTAGCGTAACTGTATCAGTGTTTTTGAAAGCCTTAACATGTGTAAGTAAACAATGGTAATCATTATTTTCATGTAACATTTTATTATGCCTGGAGTTAATCATTTTCTAGATTTTTTTCTTTACTTTGTTTTTCATCTTCTCAGCCCTGAAAAAAACCGCAAACTTTGCCGATTGAGTAAATGTCTTCTTAAGATGATCAGATCCATCAGTTTCATATTTCAGAAAAACTCTCATGGATCTTTCTGACCTATTCAATCTCGGCTCAATTGCTATATTCATATCTGTCCTTCTGGGACCTCTCTCTAACATCATCCTCTCTTCTCATTCTGTCTTCTGCTCTTTGTTGATTTACTCTCTTCTTTTAGTGAAATTCATCCTTCTGTAGTTTCCTGAGAAAGGATTTGGAGGTAAAGTTTTCATAACCATGAATGTCTGAAAACACCTTCATTCTGTTCTCACATTTGAATGATAATTAGATGAGGTATAAAATTTTAAGCTGGAAACAGAATTTTGTAGATATTTTCCTTCTGGATTTTAGTAGGGGTGAGACATTAGAAGCATTTGAGATCTTTGTCTACATTGTTCGAAAATTTCACTAAGATGTACCCTCAATAGATCTATATTGTGTTTATTAAGCATTCAGAACTACCTTTTAATTTGGAAATATATACCCTTTACATTCTCATGAACTATTTTTTTAATGATTTCTCTCCCCGTAAACGTTTTTGTTCTCTAGCTCCGGAACTCCTAAAATCCAGATGTTAGACCTCCTGGATAGATTTTCTAAATCTTTTCCTCTCCTAGTTTCCATCTGTTTGTCTTTTCACTCTGCTTTTGAAAAAGATTTTCTCAACTTAATCCTACACTCTGTTGAGTTTCTTTTTTAGTTTCTGCTACTTTCTTTTAATTTCTAAAGGATCTTTATTTGCTCAACATTCCTCTTCCAGATTATTCAGTTCCAGAGTCATGGTTGAAATATTTATATATATATTGTTTTAGTGTTAGTCCTTTTGTTCTCAATTTTCTTCCCCTTACAAGATTTCAGTGTGTTTCAACTTTTTATCTCATGGTTTGTATTGGTTACTCTTTCTTTTATGCCGACATCTTCCTCAGATACCTGATAATCCTTGTTTTTCTGCTTCTCTTTACGAGTCGCAAAGTCGAGTTACATGAACTCGGCTGCCCCTGCTAGCTTAAGAATAGCATTGTCCAGCTGGGCTGTTCAGTTGGGAAACTTTTCATGTCAACAGAGTTAGGTCTTTCCTCTTGTACTTTGTATTTCCTAAAGAAGACTTCCACATGGGGTGCCTTGAGGAGGTAGACTTCGTTGTCAGTTTCTGGGAGCTGAGTTAGGGAAGAAGGTCAGAGGTTTCAGTGTGCAGTATGACCATGATCAAGTAATCTTAAATCTTCTCAACTAGGTCTTTGGCTGCTTCCAGTTCAGTGAGCCTATGATATGGTCATTTTAGCCTCCAGTCTTTTGCAAAGGGGCTGGGTGGAGGGGAGTCAATATTCTTGCAATGTGTCATGAGGAGTGAGCTGGGCATCTGATTGCTTTATAAACACTCTGGGCAATTTCTACTCTTTTAAACACCCCTGTTTCCCCCCATTCAACCCCACTTCTAGAGATTCTGTGATGTAAGACAGCTTAATCTTTGGCTTTTGCAGTTTACACTTTAGAATTTAATATTTTCCTCAGTCTGTTTAATCCTTTACCTCTTGTCCCCTGACTTACAGCTTCCAGAACCATGACACCATTCTGTTCTGTCCCATTCTTTTAGTGTGTTAAGGACTCACAAAATTTGAATGAAGTTTAAGCAGGAATCAGAAGTGTATGCAAGTTCCCACTCTGCCAGCTTTACCTGGAAGTCTAATTAATTTATAGTTGTTATCTAAAATGCCTTCTTAAAAGAAGTATGGAATTCGTTTTTACCAAAATTGTAGAATGTTTTCTATCGTATGTTAGCATGCTGTGTGTACTTAACAATATGTCACTAAGTGAAATAAAAACAATTATGCATAAATGCTTTAGTACCGGCTGACTGTGCTAATCTTGCACATTCTCAGTAGAACACTGGATGGTAACAATACACAACAAAATGCTTTGTACGTGCGTGTACCCATAATATAATCAAGGAGTATTATCCTGGTCCATCTCCTTCATTTTGCATATAAATACACTTAAGTCTCAATGAGCCTAGCCCAGTGGGTCATGCAGCTATTATAGGAAAAGCCAGAGCCAGACTCATTCTCCTGACTGGTCATGTTGCCTCTTCAGATTGTCCTTGGGTCTGGGTTGTTGGCATGAACTCTGGCTGTAAAGCAAGTTTCACTTGGGTGCTGTGAAGATTTGAAACAAATGTGTAAAACGTGTTATTAGAAGATCTGATTACAATCACGCAGGTGGCCAGTACTTCCTCAAAGTAGTTAAATGTATGGATTGAATATTGTTAGTCACATTAAGATTCATTATTTCTCAGTGCTTAAAAGTAAAATTAGATCAAGTTCCCAACTTCACTCATAACTGGTAAGACATTGGAAGACAGTTCGAACCTTAATTCAGCTAATTTTAGCTGGTAAAAAATTACACATAAGAAAGTGGAGGGACTTCCCTGGCAGTCCAGTGGTTGGGACTAAGCCTTCGGATATGGGGGGTGCGGGTTCGATCCCTGGTCGGGGAGCTGGGATCCCACATGCCTTGCGGCCAAAGGACCAAGACATAGAACAGAAGCAATGTTGTAACAAATTCAATGAAGACTTTGAAAAGGGTCCACATCAAAAAAAAAAAAAAATCTAGAAAAAGAAATTGGAGGCATTTGGTTTTGAGATATATATCACTTTAAACAAATTCAGTTTCACACAATAAGCACAATATTGGCTGTTTACATTAAAAAAATGCACCTTTGAGGTTAAATACCATTATTCTGGATAGAAGACCTTTCCATAGCAGGCTTCCCTGTTGCATTAAAATAGATTCATTTCCCTCACATTTCTTGCATACAACTTTTCAAGAATCCATCTACATATTACGGGAAGTGAATTGTTCTTCATTAAAAAGTCTTGAGAGAGAAACAAAATTGTATGACCAGTGAATATATATAGTGCGTATGATCCTCTGAGTACACCATTATTCAGACTTTTATTATGGGGTTTTATTAAGTTTGAGATTCTAGAACAGAATTAAAAAGTGTAACAAATTTGCTTATCGTAAAGGATGTAGCAAATGCATGGTCTCCAGAGGACCAAAGAGGAAATGGGAAAGGATAAACATAATTTCAGCAGCATCTTGGCAGTCTATGGAGAAGGAGACAAGAAAATGAAAACGAATGTCTTCTTGACATGACATCAGCTTTGCACATGACAGACACTTTATTATAATGGCAGTGATTATGGTTCCATGTAAAGCGTGAGTACCCATAGTGATCTACAAAGAGGAAATCATTTGTAGAAAAAGGAGAGTTCCTTAGATGTTTTAAGTAAACAGATCCACAAGAAAATGTAGTATGCTTTAGTAAGGGGGTGGGGGGAAGATAAATGTGGATACAGGGCTGATTTATCGTTTCTCTGTAGCAATGCAACAATTAATATCCTGGGTGTTTGAAGTTGCTTTGCAATAGAGAACACCAAATTATTTCTAAATTCGAGTTTCACATCTCATTGGTTACTTAGTTACTGGTACTGGAATGATTATATGACATGAAGTTTAGCTTTCTGAGTAATAATATAGCACTCATTATCAAGATAGCTTATTTCGTGGCAGATATAGTTAAAATTTCTGTTTTACAAAGGCTTTGAAGAATCTTATGCTCCAAGAGGAAGTACGTTTTTTTTTTTTTAAATCTATAATTATTTGCTGCAGTGATTTGGCCCAACTCTTCCCCGTGCCTTTCTGTGAAGTGCAGCAGGTAACTAAAGCACCATCCATCTGTCAAACTTAGAGCAACTGTTAAAAAATACCCAGCCCATTTTTCCTCCTGATTTAGTCGTTGGTTCCACAACAGCTGTTTGCAGAGATACAGGTGAATCTTATGTAAATACTGCCATATTCCTTTAAAGATGGAATAAACCACTTTCCACATGCAGTGTGTGAATTAGCATATTCATTCTTTCACACCTGCCAAATATACATTTCCCTTATACGTGTACATAAAATAGGGACCGGAGAAGCGTAAAGCTTCTAGCATATTGCATGCTTATAGACAATATTCTGTAGAACAAAGTGTGTATGAATTTTTTCCAGACACATGAAAGAAATTTCAAAACACTTTCATACAGTTTGACTTGAGGGCTTCATTCGACAGAAGAACACAGAATTTAGACGTGGAAGATATTTCTGAAGGAATCTCATCTGATGTCTTTTTCGTGGCTGTGAGAAAAATGACTTGGAAACACTAGAAAGCATCTCATCATTAGTTTACACCTCTAATGAGCCCATGATATAGAAGGAAGGAAAGAAAAAGAACACACGTTTATAAGGGGAGTTAGGTGATTTCTTACCTGACAGATTTTTATCACATGGTGAGAAATTAACCACCATGCGATGCTCGTATATTCTAAACACATTTAAAGGCAGGTGATTCATAGATATTGATTAGTGAGCCTTTGCTCCTCACCTGCTGGAAGCTGAGTATTCTGTTGCGTTTTATGAGCCCTCATAGGGCAGAAATTCTGTCTTCTATTAAACTGTTAGGTTATATCCTCCAAATAGGGTTCTGCAGGATTCTAACTTGGTAAACATGGCGCCTCAGAAAGTCTAGGCAAGTGTCTTTTTTTCTTAATGAAGGAAAAAAATTAAAAATAAAACCTGGCAGGTTAGAAACATGAGAAAAGAACTGCATTAATAGTAAAATCTTAACTTTATTACTAATTGTTTATGAAAGTTAATATAAACGGTGTTGAGCGTAAGTTTTGCGAGAATAATTTCTTGGCTGGCTGGTAAAGAATTCTAATTCCCAGGATTTCCGGAAATGCAGCATCTAATTGACAATTTTGTGATAGGACTTCTGAGCTCTTTTTCTAAAATTATATCGATTTATTTGAGATTCAGAATATTTAAATGATGAAGTTTTTCTAGTAGCTTCATTGAGAGAAAATTCACTCTTTAAAGTGTACAATTTGGTAGTTTCTAGTGTATTTACAAAGTTGTGCAATGATCACCACAATCTAATTCCAGCACATTTTCATCACCCCCCAAAAGCAGCACTCTACCATGAGCAGTCATTCCCATTGAATTATTTTTAATGAAAGAAAGTCAACTGAGATAAATGGAGCTACTCTAAGGTGCTGTAAAATCAGGGGGAGAGTCACTGATGTATAAAAAGCTTGGTTGTGGTGACGGCTCCTTCCTATTCAGTGTCATGATTTAATTTAGAGTGATGGCTACCAAATGTCTTACTGAATGTGATGATTTATATGCATTTATAAATGGTCTTCTTCCAGACAGGTTTTAATATTTCTCCATAGGAGGAAGGACTCAGAGAGGCAGTTCAAATGGAAGGAGAGGCTGAGAACTTTTAAAGCTGAGTTTGCATAACCTGTCCTGTCTATTCTGAGTATATATTTTTTTGGTCTGGCTTAGGGGAGGGAGTGGTTGGAGATGAATTAAGAGCCTTGTCTTGCAGCTTCATCAACAAGCAAGCTACTCTTTGTACTTAAATATATATTTTGGTTGGTTTCATTGTGGCTAATGGAGATCGTTGGGGGTCTAAAGCTACCACTTGTGTGCATGCAGACATAGTTGTCAGGCTACACTGTGTCCTAGAGAAGGACAATTTCATGATTTTTCCCTTGGATTTAGGATTCTTAATGACTACTCTTTCTCAACTCGAGGTTTTTTTTTGGGTTTTTTTTTTTTTGCGGAACGCGGGCCTCTCACTGTTGTGGCCTCCCCCGTTGTGGAGCACAGGCTCCGGACGCGCAGGCTCAGCGGCCATGGCTCACGGGCCCAGCCGCTCCGCGGCATGTGGGATCTTCCCGGACTGGGGCATGAACCCGCGTCCCCTGCATCGGCAGGCGGACTCTTAACCACTGCGCCACCAGGGAAGCCCTCAACTCGAGTTTTTGAAGGTGCCCACCCTGCTTGTCTGGAAACTCTGATTTCCTGATTTTACTTGGTAGTCAGCTTGGACTTGTGTTTCCCACTCCCCAAGGCCCACAGATGATCCTGATCATTTTGCTTCCAACCATGGCTGGGTAACTTGACCACAAGTCCTAGCGTTCCCTTCTGGAATCTGCCGCAGCAGATTAGCTGTCAGAGTTTAAGATCTCCCTTCCTCCTTTGTTACTCTCACCTGTATTAGCTATCCTTTCTGTTTGTTTTTAATATAATTTATGAATCATTTGTAATTTTATTTTGTTCCGTTTTTTCCTGAAGTGTTTCATTCTTGCCAGTGTTTTTCAATTAGGGGACAAATCCCTTGAAGCCAAGAGCCCTACCTGTGTATATTTCCTTGGTTAGCTGTGAACACAGAGAGATTCAGGACTTAAAAATCCCTTAGAATAAAGTGAATGGGCATTTTTAACTGTTCATTTCCTGATCTTGTATTAGAACCTGAATACAATGCTTCAAAGTTACCAAGGGACTATGTTTACATTATTAGCTTATTAAGCATTTCTTATTTATTTGAAAATTCTTTTTTTTTTTTCCTGAGAGGGCAACAATAACTGAGGAATATGTTTCCAACATGCAAAGTGAGTTGTGTCTTTCCATAAGCAAGCTTATAATTGGGCTCCTGCAGGCACACAGCTTCCCATATGGTACTTATGAGTCAATTAAAGCACCCTAACAAGCAATTACGGGTTTACTGTTTAATTCAATTTCCACAGCTCACAGTGTTCCACTCAAAAGTTGCATGTTATGTCATTTAGCATGTAATAATCACACATTTTATTCAAATGTAGTTTTTGAAGAATGGGATCTCCAAATACTGTGCTTTAACCCACTGTGCTCTGCACAGAGAAAAAGCACAAGGGGAAAATGAAAACCCTTGGAATATGGCAAGAACTGGCTTTTAATTCCAAATTGCCTCATTTGGATAACAGCAAGTGAAAATGTCTTCTCTACTACATACATGTGGCACAGAAATGGAATCGCTAGGACATCCACTGGGAGAATTACAGTAAGTGGAATGGCCGGTAGATTGAGCTCAGGTGATTGACGTCTGAAGGGGGAGGGCCTGGGTTTGGTCCTTGAGTGAAGTTGGCTTGGTCAGGCCAGGGTGACCCCCGTCTCTGTTCTGGGAGATGCAATGCTAGGGGGCCTCCTTGTCAGTTCCCACTTATGCTACCCACGCTCCTGGCCATGCCCCACACCAGTGCTGGCCACCTAGGGGAAGGATTTGAGCAGCCCTTCCCTCTCCCTGAGGCCAGACTAACTAGGCACAGGCAAGCTGGCAAGACGATTCCACACAGCGTCTGAAAGCTCATATTGATGTCCATCCCAACCCTGGCCAGCTCTTGGCTCTCAAGCGTGGAGTGGACTGTATCATTCACAGTGGACAGTTCAGAGCAGGGTCAACAAGACACGCTTGCTGTGAATGACAGCTTAGACGGACGTAGCCTTCTTTTCCAGGACCTAGAACTTCCTTTTCTTTCTAGCTGTTCTCACTCCCTTCTCAATTTCAATAGTTCTCTGCAGAGATTGTCCCTTCATTCACTCATGAAGCCAACAATCGAAGCGTTATAGTTGGATGGGAGAAAGTGGCTTTGCATTTCACGTGGCTCAGACTCACCCAAATCCTGGTATTTGACGTTGGAATGCACTTTTGTTTGATATAGATGTACATTCTTACTTATGCTTCGTCTTGAATAAGAAATAAGTCTGCCTGTTTCTTTTCCCTGAGGATACCCAACAGAGTAATTCTAAAGGTAGCCTGAGTGGCTGAGGGAAGCCGGGCAGGGTGACTGAAAAACCAGAGAATTAAAACAAAACAAAACCAACCTGTTGTGAAAACAATGACTGGGGAAGGCACGGTAAACCTGATTGTGTCAACTCTGTTTTTCTTCTTATTTTTGGAAGTCGACGGGGTAGGCTTGGTTCTTACTCCAGTGGATGACGCAGTGCCTCAGAGCTAGGAAGAAATACCTTTGCCCTATGTTGTAGGCTGCCTAACAGCCCCCAAAATGACCAGGCCCTAATCCCCAGAACCTGTGAATATCTTACCTTAAGTGGCAAAGGGGACCTTGCAGATGTGACTAATTAAGTTAAGCATCTTGTGGGGAGAACAGGCTGGATTACTCAGGTGGGTCCAATGCAATCACAAAAGACCCTATAAGAGGGAGGCAGGAAGCAGTATGATGACGCAAGCAAAGAGACAGAGAAGAAGCGGCCGTGCTCATGTCGTACTCTTGGCTTTGAAGTTTGAGGAAGGGGCTAGGAGTGAAGGGTGTAGGCAGCCACTCAAGCTGGAAAGGGCAAGGTACCTGTTTCTCCGTAGAGCCTCGAGGAGGAAGCAGTCCTGCTGACATCTTGACTTTAGCCTGAGGAAACTGATTTGGGGCTTCTGACTCCTAGAATTGTAAGAAAAAAATTTTCTGTTCTTTTAAGAGGCTAAATTTTTGGTAATTTGTTACAGTGGCAACAGAAAACAGTAATACCCTGGAAACAAATTAACATTAAAAAACATCTTTCCGGGGCTTCCATGGTGGCACAGTGGTTGAGAGTCCGCCTGCCGATGCAGGGGACACGGGTTCGTGCCCCGGTTTAGGGGGGATCCCACATGCCGCGGAGCGGCTGGGCCCGTGAGCCATGGCCGCTGAGCCTGCGCGTCCGGAGCCTGTGCTCCGCAATGGGAGAGGCCTGCGTACCGCAAAAAAACAAAAAAAAGAAATTTTCCTGAAAGTAAAGGACCAATGATGTTGAACTGTCCAGGAGAGCATCTAAGTCCTCAGCACCGACACCTAGCTCTCCAGAGGCGGGTTGCCCAACAACCCCTGCCTCCTACCTCATTGTGGGGCTTCAGAGAATCTGTCTGCTGTATTTAGGGGTGCCTTAATGTGTGTGCTCCCTTTTCAGGAGACACGTCAGTTCAGGCTCAGCTCTCCAGGGCCTCAGCATCTGGTGGTGAAGCATATGTATAGCAGGCTTCACATCAATATTTTTTAAATGCTTTTAAATTTGTGTCCTTAATCCAATCAGATTTCTCTCTCTGCCTCCTGTCTGCCATTACGGCTTCAGGGAAAGGGACAGGATAAAGGCCACCTCAGATGGGAGGCGGATGTGTCTCTCAAACAGGGAGAAGGAAAAGCCCTCCTTCTTGCCAGGGTGGGTGATTGGTAGTAAAAGAGAAGGGGGGCTTGCAGGGTGGGGAAGCAGAGCAGAAGAAACGTGTGTCGTGGTTTTCCCCGACTCAGGGCTGATGTTTTAGAGGTGAGAGTTTGGCTAAGGAAACAAGAAAGCTGAAGGTTTTCTGCAATGTGTCTTGTTTAGAACTCTGGGAAGAACTCTGGGATGGATTGGGAGGCTGGAATTGATGTACGTACAGTACTATGTATGAAGTAGATGGCTGGTGAATGCCTGCTGTATATAGCACAGGAAAAAAAGGTGCAATCTCTTTGCAGGACATATATTGAGTTAACCTTAAAAATGCATTCCAGTACGCATGAGGTGCAGACAAATACTGTTGGATTCCACTTATACAAGGTACCTAGAATAGTCAGATTCATAGAGTCAGAAAGTACACCCGTAGATGCCAGGGGCCGGGGGTGAGGGGGTGGGGAGGGGGAAAGGGGAGTTAGTGTTTAATGGAGACAGAGTTTCAGTTTAGGAAGGTAAAAAATTCAGGAGATGATGGTGAGAGTTGCGCAACAATGTGAATGTACTTTGTTCCACTGAACTGTCAGTTAAATATGGTTAAAATAGTGTGTTTCATATTAAGTGACTTTTACCACAATAAAAAGTAACAAAAAAAGAACTCTGGGAAGAGATGCCCTACGAGGCGCCGCTCCAGAAGTAGGGCCTTATTGCCGCCCCAGAAGCTCCCTGGGTTTCCCGTGCTACAGAGAGTTCTGCAGAAATGCCTTCATGCCCCGGGGAAGGGTGGGATAGTTGCTGGTGCCGGCAGGCTTCACAGGAGAACCTGCTCTGACTCTCCCAGAGCACTGATCACGGGGCCCCAGCCGGATATGCCACACCAGGAGGGAGCCAGGTGGGCTGAGTTCTCATCAGCTTAGATGACAACAGCCCCTCATCAGGCCGAGAGGGAATGGTTTGCGAGATTTTCACCCTGAAGTGAGACTTTCCTGGTGGATGTCACCCGGGTGAGCAGCCAGCCGGTGGACGAGGGCCACTCTTATTGCAGACGCTGGCAGAGCCCTTTTTCATGCAGATCTGAGACCTTTGCTGGCTGTCAGGCACCCAGATACCATCCTGGAGGGGGGAAAGGGAAATGGCCAGAAGAAAAACTGCACATTTACCTGAAAATAATTATTTCAAATAGGAAGGAGGCTAATTAAAATGGCCAAAACTGAGAGAGCTTTAATTGGCATTTGTACCTTTCCTGATTACCTGCTAGGAAGGGAGTTCTTAAGAAAGATTGCATCAGTCTATAATGAAATCATTGGAGTGGAGTGCATTTCTGTCCTTAGACTCAGCAAGAGCTGGCCTGCCCTGGCCTCCCCGTGCCTTAGAGGGTCCTTCTCTGACCTTCTAGCCTGTTCTTTCCCACAGGCAAGGAGCCTCACTGGAGCCCATGCTGCCCCATCCATCCCCTTATCTAAACCCTGCTCAGCTGTCAGGACCTTGGAATTCCCTGTCCTAATTGCCCTGAACCAGCTTCAAGAACTTATGGGGCCTCTTCTCTGAGTCTGACTCTACAGCCTAGATCTGATGGGTGGACAGGGGTGGCTGATTTGTGAATTGAGCTTCGGGGGGTTGACTGTAGTGCCCACTCACAAGTGTAAGACGGTCCCTCCGGGGGTAGAATCCAGCTGGGAGTGAAAGGAGAAGAGGGCTGGCCAGACACCCAGGGCTGGGCCCACAGTCCCTGTGCTGCCACATTCCAGCCTGAAACTCCAAGTCATTCCAGGATTTTTATTGAACCCTCACGTTCCAAGTCATGAAGACATACATGTTAAGTAAGAGAATAGAACTGATCTATTACAGGTTTGTAAATTTCAAAGATAACTTCTAACTCTTTAGTCTTGTGGTTTGTGACCTCTTACATTCCAATGCTGGTCCCCACGTGTGTTAGGGGCAACCTGGCATTGCTTCATTAAATTAGGGACCTTGCTACACAGACGTGGAACGTGTCATTACAAATGTTACGAGCCTTATCAAAGGAGAGGTCAAGGGTCTTAGAACGTGCATAGCAAGGGCAGGAAGCTGGCCTGTTATATCGCTTGTTCGTTTGCACAGGCATAAGGTGTGCCAGGCTCCTGTCTTCACTAGGTGTATCCTACTCATCCTTCGTGCGTCCCCTCCATCCAGGAAGGCTCCTGACTGTGCAGTGCCTGAGGCCCCAGAGCCATGCTCTTGCAGGACCCTGGGCATAGTGAACTTTCATTTCCATGTGTCTTTCATCTGTGTATCCCAGGCCACCAGTGCAGGGTCTGCCCTATAGAACACGTTGTTCGAATGTCGTGTTAGCTGAGCAGTGGCTGCCCGCCCCCTCCCCTCCTCTCCTCTCCTGGATGTGCATGTAAACTGGGTTCTGTACCTGATTGAAGCTGTTCATGATTGCAGGACAGCAAGCTCACAGCTCTTCTATTTTTCTAGCATGTCACCATCATTTCCTGGAAATCATGACCTCTTGAAACAAATTCTTCCTACTCTTCCTTGTCAACTGTTAGAGTTGAACCCTGGTCAGGAGCAACTTTGGGGAAGTAATGTGGGTGTGCTTGGTGAAGATGATGAATGTGAATAGATCTGAAGTAGCAGATTCCATTGCTTACTTAGTCTTTCCAGGTAGAACATTATCATTTCCTATTATAAGGCCAGCAGCCCCTGCCCTCTTCATACCATAATTGAAAAGAAGACAAACTTATCCATGTCTGACTATCAGAGTTTAGAGGTGATAGGGGACGGAAAGACTAGCCATTTAGTAGTAGTTAATAATCTGCTGATTTCAGTCACTATTAAAGCCTAAGGAGGCCACCTAACCGTCCCACATTGACAGCCAGCGTCTTCAAAAAGTGAACTACGAGACACACTGAGAATTCATACAAGTCCTTGCTTTATTTCTTTAGCTAAATTCTCTGATAATTTTACATTTCCTGCTAAGCCATTCCTTTTCATGTTGCTAGAATTGAAAATAATTAGATAACAGTGGAAAGCAATTAGTAACTTTTTTCCCCTTTTTGGTGATTTTTTTCTCCCGAGGCTCAGGCTGTGTGGTGATTAAGAGAAAGATCAAGCTGAACTCAATTCTATGTGTTATGTACATTGCTAGACACTGTGAATAGGAAAATGTGACCTCAGGCATCACAGAGATGTTTGGAAGGTTCCAGGTCACCCGACCATATCCACTTACCAGGTGACTGTTCTTGTCTGAGAGCTCTTGTCTCGATAGCTTAGCTCAGCCACCTGCTTCTCCATCATTCCTTAATGAGAATACCCATCTGTCCCCGGCAGCTACTCTGAGAGCTTTCTGCTCAAAGCTTAAGATAGCTAAATTTCAAACAATGCACAATGAGATTGTTCTGCGGCTATTTGAGCTCATTTTACCTGGGAGTACAATTTTCCTCCAGTAAAAACAGCAGTATTTCAAGTTTAATAAATAAAATATAATTAAGCATCAAATTGCCACTCTGCTTAAATGATTCATTGCAGGTAGAAATATATGACAGGAATGGTCACTAGTGAATACCTCTTCCTTGCCTGATGGAAAGACCTTTCCCCCTAGTATAGTACAGTATTTTAAAGACTTAAAAACCATCAAAAGAGACATCTTTTCTCTAGATTGTGACCTGCAAGTGATGTGCTGTGATCCACAAGTCCCAGAACTCAGAGTTCACCTAAATAGCAGGTGTCTGACAGGTCCATTCTCTGTAATGGCCTGTTTGTTTCATGCCTGCCCTGAGCACATCCTTTCCATTCAAGGCAAGTACCTACTTTTCTCTTGTTTACCAGGATTTCCCCATGGGTTATTGCCTTTAGGGAAACTACATTACTGTGCTCCTATTATCTGTCTACCTGCCTGTCACTGCCACTACTGTAGCCTCCCAAAAGCTAGATTATTTATATGTACATGTATATCTGCATACACACACAGAAAATACTTTTATAAATATTCATAGTTCCTTATATTTTGTGACCAAGTGATTGGATGGATGGATGAATAAACGGGTCAATTTCAGTAAGGTCTATTAGGGAAGAAGGTATAGGTAATAAAGATCCAGGTGTATAAGCAGCCTAGTGTCTAGTCTGCCATGGGGGTAGAGAAAGTGGCCTTAAGAAGGTTTATTCCTGATCCCAGGGCATGAGCTATTTTTTCTGCCTTATGTTTATTCTTCTTGTGATCAGTAATGAAGCTCAAATGCTCCTAATGGTCTGAAAAGCGTTGCTACAATATATGCCCCTAAGTATTACTTAGATGTTAAAATTCTCATGAATTCAGCATTAGCACAGAGGGGCGTGGCACTGTTTTTGTTGGAGATGACCACCTCCGTAAGGGAGGTGAAAATATGGCCAGCGCTCTTGTGTGCAAATACTCACGCTTTTCTCATTAGACTCTTCTAAGTACTAGGGATTTTGAGCTTGGTGCTTCTGGAAAGAATTCCCAGCAGACCTTAGATTCCAGTTTCTGACTCCCTGGAGTTGTGGTCTTATATGGTAGCTTTTACTGTAGCCCCATTTTTATAGACACTAAGCATAGTGCAAGAGCATCACTTGGAAATATAACACAGTATCCTTGGGAGGGCCATGCAGTCCTTGGAAGAGCCTACTGACTTCAATATTATAATTGAAGGGAGGCTCCAGTCACATTTCTTAGGGGTCAAGAGGTTTGGTAGGATTTGGAAAATTCTTCCTGAGCCAAGGCAAGAGATGGTGGAATCTTCTTTGCAGCCATGCCTTAAATTTCATTTCCAATAGCCTTCCTCATGATAATAGAAACTCTCTAGGCAGATGTACCGAGTGCTTAGTTCTGTGCTAAACACTTCATCTGCATCAATTTATCATAAGATGTAGGTGTTATCATTCCCGTTGTATGGATGGGTTAATTGTTTTAGTAGAATTTACATAATTTGTCCAAGGTAACAGTTAAAAAAAAAAAAAAGTCTCTTTAGTTCTGTTAAACACCAAGGCCCGCAATTTGATAAGTACACTCTACTTACCACCTCTGATTTAGTCCTCAAAGAAATTATTTGACTTAAGGAGTCCATACACACTTAATATTGGCCACAGAACTATATTGTAGGTTAAAAATAACATAGTTTAAAAATATCCTTTGACTAGATACATCTGTATGTATAACTGAATCACTTTGCTGTACACTTGAAACTAACACAACATTGTTAATCAACTATGCTCCAATATAAGATAGAAATTTAAAAAAATATCCTTTGCCCATGAGTTGCCCAGTGGAAGGGGCCTCTGAATTGGGTTGTACCTCTAGCTACTAGTTATCCCCGCTTACTCCAAATGTCTTCCCTTTTCATTTCCTTTGTATGTATCTGTCATCTTTCCTTTGTTGGGTTTCCAGTCCTGCATACTTCTCGCCCACTATTTCTTCATTTTCTGCCTGCCCTCTAGTATCATTCAATGCCCCGTCATTTGATAAATGTTTACTGAATGATTCCTTTTATACTAGAACATGCCCAAGAAGTAAATTGTTCTATTCAACTTGTTCATGTTTTTATTTCTAGTGGTTCTTTTCACACTTGAAAGTAAATTAGCATCTTGAACCTGAAGAAATCTGAGAACCATAATGCCTGGCCTAAACGGATGATTGCATGCCATGTAGCATATCGATTGCCACTCACCCCTGAGCTGATCATCAGTGATAACCTAGAGCAATGGTCTTCAGTCTAATGTGGGTCAAGTTCATACTACAACTCTGAATGCATTCTGTGGCCCTTAGGATCCTCCAAAGCCTCCGTTAGACTACTGGGTCACTTTGTGCAGGAGTGACGGATCTGATTTATTCTACGTAGTCCTGTGAATGCATTGAATGTGTTAAGGGCATATCTAGTATACCGGTTGACTAATGGTGATTATAAGTGTAGTACAGAATCAGGTGAAGATTCACCCAGTTTTCTCTTCACCTTAATCGGAGGATGGCCAAGGAAGAAATGAGGTGTGGTGAGCGAGAGTGTGTGCATGTATGCTTGCTAGAACTATCAGCCTGCTTGATTTAAAACGAATATAAAGGATAATAATAATAGCCTTTATTTGGCTCTTGGTGGGTGTGACACACGGCTTTGAGGATTCTCACAGCCCTTTGTTTATGTGCTCTTATAATACTCATTTTAAAGATGAGGAGACCAAAGCATAAACAATTTAAATAACTCATCTCAGTTCACGTAACACCCAGGTGTTTGGGGATGGAATTTGCATTCATGGCACTTAACAACAGTGTCTGTGAATTCTGTCATACGCTAAAGCTATTCTTTCTTAGTTTCTTGTGCAAAGGGTTCAATACAGACGTTCATAAATCCAGTGTATTCTAATTGAGACAGTTTGTAGAACTTAAAAATATCATTGAATGTTTATCATAGCTTTCAAATTTTAAACTTATTGACATGAAATATAGAAAGTGAATATTTGATAAATTTATTTATTTATTTTAGGCTGAGTTGGGTCTTCGTTGCTGTGCATGGGCTTTCTCTAGTTGCGGCAAGCGGGGGCTACTCTTCATTGTGGGGCGCGGACTTCTCATTGAGGTGGCTTCTCTTGCTGCGGAGCATGGGCTCTAGGTGCGTGGGCTTCAGTAGTTGCAGTGCGTGGGCTCAGTAGTTGTGGCTCGCGGGCTGTAGAGCACAGGCTCGGTAGCTGTGGCACATGGGCTTAGTTGCTTCTCGGCATGTGGGATCTTCCCGGACCAGGGCTCGAACCCGTGTCCCCTGCATTGGCAGGCAGATTCTTAACCACTGTGCCATGAGGGAAGTCCTAGAAAGTGAATATTTTAAAATAATGTATTATCATTGGAAAAACTCTTCATTTGTATATTCATAGAGGTTTAATTTTCAAATAGCAGTACTTTTTGAAAGTATTTAAAATTCCTCTTCATATTATTCAGTGCATTGTCATCTTGGAAAAGAAAACTTGGCATGATAAAAATCCCCTAAATTAACTCCAAATTATTTATCTAAACATGAAATTCAAGTAACATTTGCTTGTACACTACTTAAGAAAGTATCTTACTTTATTCATCATTCATGGCTATAACAGTCCCAACAAAGAAAATTCAGGTGATGTTGGTTTGATGTGCCATGGATTTTGTTCCTAGGATGTGGATAAAAACAAGAGCAAAAACTATTCAAAATTAATGAATAGCCCCACCTGCTGAGGAGCAGATGTACAAACTGGGAAGTGTTGTGCGTGTATTCATTGTCATCTTGGCTGATTCCTTTGTCCTAAAGCATTAGCTAGGTTTGGCTTTCACCAGTAAATAGATAGATAGTTGGATAAATGGTGTTCAGATTGACTTGTTCTCTGCTGTGCTCAGAATAAAGAAAGGAATTCAGAATATAAGAGAAATGGGCCACCGAAAGCCCCTGTGTATACTTACCCTGTGTTAAAGAAGTGTATATAAAAAGTTCTTAACAACATTGTTCCTAGGCTGTGGTCTCTTTATTCCTTGTGACTTGGTAGATTTTAAAGAGCTGTAATAAAAATGATCCTAAACCGTAGTTTCTTTAGGATGATGAACGCAGCAGATATCCATTAACAAATACCATGTCCAAAGGCATCACGCTAAAAGTGGGTGGTCAGTGGACAGGCTGGATCAGAACCACTTGGGACACTTAAAGACAAAAATATTCCTGGACTTCTCCCCCGGAGATGCTGGTTTAGTAGGTCTGAAGTTATGCCATCAGATCTCTATGTTCTCAAAGACATCGGTGATTAGGAATCAGTTGAGAAGTATAGTTTTCAACAGGGGGTGACATTTGGCACTGTGTGAAGTCATTTTTGGTTTTCAAAACTGGGAGGGTGTGTGTGCTATTGGCATCTAGTGGGTTGAGGCCAGGAATGCTGCTAAGTCTCTTACAATGCACAGGACACACTTGTGTACCCACAAAATGAAATTATCCAATCTAAATCGTCAGTGGTGCCAAGGTTGAGACATGCTGGTCTAGAAAATAAAGATACATCCTTAGAGTCCATAATTAGGGTGAAGAAAAGATGCACAAAAATATCATTCATTCTTAATAAAATAAATGGCATTAGTCCAAAGACTCAAAAAATTAAGCAAAATCTCAAAAATGTCTTATCTTGAGATTATCAGTTCATGGTATGACTGGAGACATTCCAGCTGAAAAATTATGTGAGAAACATCTGCAACTGGTAGG